>NC_058022.1:34641087-34941087 GCF_019176455.1 Solea senegalensis
TCTGCAAAAATTTCATGATGTCCTCATAATGACAATAAAAACTTCTTGATTCTTGATTCTCCCAAGGATTCATAGATCTCCTTAACAAATGAAACCTTTCTGGCAGCTGGAACATCCAAAACCCCCTCCTCAAGAAACCCTGGAACTTCCTCAAAGGTCTCAGAACCTCACTTCGGACAAACTGGGATGGAGGATCAGGACTCCATGGAACAAGAAGAAAAACCTTCTTAAGAACAAGGGAATTTATCAAGGAACCATGTGTACCCTTCAAAGACCATTTGAATCTCTCCAAGAACCAGAGGAACCACCACAGAACGCTCAATAACACAGTGTGTGTGTGTGTGTGTCTTCAGCAGGCGACAGCGACAGTAAATGGTCTGTCCACTACACTACCCAGAAGTCTCAGCGACAGCGTCTGGTCTTCATCCCTGGGAAAAGACGATCGGGCAGCGCTGAGGACCTGAGAGGTCAGAGGTCAAATCTATCACCGGTCACTGAAGTAACAAATCCATGTTCAGGAAACTCACTGTCACACACACACACACACACACACATGCACATTCTGCTGCAGACTGCTGCAGTGGCACATGCCCCTCCCCCTCCCCTCCTCCCCCACTCACGGCTCCTTTAATCTACTGTAATCTGATTTAATCCCGAATTGAAATGACTGATTGATGAATTATTGATTGATTGACTCTGATCTTCCTGTTTTAATGATTTGATGAGAACTCATTGATTATTGACCACGTTAACATTTGTCTGACCTTGCATCTGCACTGTGTGTGTGTGTGTGCGCAGCGCGCGCACGCGTGTGTGTAGCATGTAACGGGCTGACTCAGCATGGCTACAGCAGACCTGCCAGCTCACACCTCCACCAGCCGGGGCCCGCCTCCCCTTTGTCCTCCTTTGGCCTGGACCAATCAGAAGGCAGCACACACAGAGGGTGGAGGAACAAAAGCAGGAAGACAGTTAGTGACACACACACACACACACACAGGTCATATGAATATGGATACAGAGCAGCTGTTAGCTCATGAATATTAATGAGACTACAGCAGAAGCTTAATGACTCCGCCCTCAAATGTTACAAAAAACTTGTGCTAATTATTTTGGAAAATGAAGTCGAAACGGCATCACCATAACACACAGCTAGCATCCAGCTAACATTTAGCTAACTCCCAGTGAATATCTAGCCAACACACAGCTAGCATCTAGCTAAGGTTTATCTAACACTCAGTGACTATGTAGCTAGCATCCAGCTAATGTTTAGCTTACACTCAGTGAATATCTAGTTAACACACAGCTAGCATCCAGCTAACATTTAGCTAACACTCTGTGAATATCTAGCTAACACACAGCTAGCATCCAGCTAACATTTAGCTAACACTCAGTGAATATCGAGCTAACACACAGCTAGCCTCCAGCTACTATCTTAATCCCAGGGTCTTATGTTGCCATGGATACAGTGAGTTTACCTGAGTCTCTGTTTCCTCTGATCACATGATTTCTCATGCTCAGCCGTTTTATCCTGCCTTCACTTTGTCTCCTCACCTTGTCTCCTTCCTCAACCTCTGTCCGTCTCTCAGAGATCCAGACTCTTGGACTTTTTGTCTCAGTCTTGCTTTTCAGTTTGTTTCAAGTTTTCAGTTTGGAGGAGAAAGGTAAACACGGGCCACGCTAGACTAACTTAGACTAGACTAGAACTCCAGTCCTGTCCTGGTCCCTCCCAATTATACCTTCGAGTCCACTGAGTTTAGGTTTTACTAAAGTTGACTAGCGGTCTCTCCAAGAGAAAAACCTCTTGAAGTCTGATCCAGTTTGTTGGTTTGTTTGCTCTCAGTCGTCAGCTTCCTCCGATGAAGAAGAGAGGCTCGTCTTGAACAACACACGACCTCTGACCCCACTGGTTCTGAGCCCCGTCGCCTCCTGCTGGGACGTCTTTGCCCCCACTAATGAGCCGATAGCTGACGAGGAGTTAGAACCTTCCTCCAGACTTCCAACACCTGAGGAGAGGATGAGGTGGCACGCGGAAGCAGTTCCCGCTGACATCGTTCCGATCAATATCACAGGTACGGAACTGGACCGGATCCTGAGCTTAATCTCAAGTTTAACCTGCATCAAATTAGAAAGATGACTTGAACTCAAACAAAGTCAGATTACACTTGAATCCAGAGTCATAATTAGCTTGGAAAGCACAGACTAGATGATGTAGTCCAGACCACGCAGGACCACGCAGGACCACACTTGATGTTTAATCAAACGATTTAATCAAAAGATTCTTTTTTGTTTCTTTCACTCTTCAGGTGAGAGTTTCGATCGACAGGCCAATTTACGGAGAACACTCTCCAACGTAGACTCATTATCCCAACGACCCCGAAACCTGAGCCGCCGCAAGACGGTGACGGGGGTAACTGATGCCGTCAACCAAAAAACCGGTATAACCTCCACCATTAATTTCTACACAATCAATCTGTCACTAAATATAAGAACTTATAAAAATGTACAAATATCCTCAGTCTCTCCAGATCCTTCCTCTATGGTTCTTCCAGACCACATTTCTTCTGTGGGTGGACCTGCCAACTCTTCCGGTACCTCCACCCACCGGCAGAAAAACACAGATGATCAGAAGGTGAAGAAAACTGAAATCCAAAAAGAGGGGCTGTCGTCAATAAGAAGAATCCGAGCCCCAAGAGGGGATGGAATGTCCAGCCTTATGGCCTCCCTTACCTCCTCCCCATGTGTCGATGAACCCCCCATCTCCTCCCCCTCCTCACTTTCCTCAGAAGTCAACATCCTCTCAAGACTGCCAACCAACCTCTCTCTCAACTCTGAGTCCAGCTGTAACAGCACCCCCTATAGGACACTCAGTGCCTCTCAGGATCTACAGGGTTTCCACAGTGACCATCAGCCTCTGCTGCTCCTGGACTCTTCTACCAGAGTCCGTCCACAAACAGTTTCCCCTCCCTCCCCAAGTGTCACCCTGAAGTCAGAGTGGTCATACCCCTCTCTTACTCACTCTTCCTCCTCCCACTACCTCTCCTCCTCATCAATCACCAACTCTGTGGATGACCACACCCAGCAGGACAACTACTGCTCCTGTGACCATGAGAGGTGGAGCTACAAGCCCCTCTCCCCGAGCTCCAGTGTCCACAGTGATCAGACTGGGACTGAGATGAGCTGCCAACCCCTCCTGTCCTCCGACAGCACCTCCCTGTGTTCGGAGGAAACCACCTCCTGTCCCTCGCCAAACTGTGAGAAAAGGAATTCCAGCATTTCCTCATCCTGCTCTCGCTCTATCACCCGTAACATCTCCCTCCGCAAGTCAAAGCGTCCACCTCCTCCACCGTCACGCTCTGACTCTCTTAGGCGCAAACCAGGTCATAATAAAACCTCCCGGTTTTCCTCTAGTCCTCGTCAGGAGGACACTTTGCAGACCACACCCTCTTCTTCCCCTCAGACCCTCCAGGACCCGTGGGTGCCCCGAAGTAACAGCAAAATATGCCAGAGTGGGCTGAGCGGCAGGACAGTCACAACCTTTGAACCCCTGGACCTCCAGACAGTGCCCTCTGCCGATTCTCCTCCCTCCATGTGCCTCCCTGACGTCCTCACTCCTGGGTCTTCATGCTCAGAGGCTGGGCTCCTGAGATTTACTCACCCACCAGCCGCCGCCGCCTCCTCCTCTTTGTTCCAGCGCCTCGCCTCGCCCTCTAGTGGATACTCCAGCCAGTCAAACACTCCCACACTGTCCTCCCCTCTCACCCCTTCGTCTCCTCTCACAGAAAGCCCCGGAGTCTTCTCCCTTCCCCTGACCTCCCCTTTCCCCTCCTCACACTCGTCTGCCTGTCCCCCATCACCCGCCGTCTCCTCCCTGCGCAGGACAAATTCTCGTGCCGAAGTAAAACCAAAACCGCCGGTACCGGAAAGGAAGTCTTCACTCTTCTCCTCTCTCTCCTCCTCATTCTCCTCCACCTCCTCCCTCTCTTCCTACACCTCATCAGAGTCCTCTGCCAAGCATCCTCTTCTTCCTCCTCCACCTCCTCCTCCACCTCTACCAGAATGTTCCTCTCTTTCACCGCTTGTTCCCTGCTCCCCTATTTCTACATCACCTCCTCTTCCTCACTCCTACCTGCCTGCTCCTCCTCCTCGTCCTCCTTCCTCCTGGCTTCCTCCACCACCCTACTCTTATGCTATTAGACAGACTTCCCATCATGCTATTGTGTTCACAGAATCACCAACCAACTTCGCTCCTCCCACAACTTATCCCCCCCCTCCACCTCCTCCACCTCTTCCCTCAAAATTCCCTCTTCCTCCTCCACCTCCTCCTCCTCCCTCATCCCCCCTCCCACAAAGCCTTGGAAACTCTCCCAATCATTGCGTTCAAGCAGCAACGCCCCCCTGTCCTCTGGTCACAACTCAAGCTTTGCAGGACGTCAAGCTTCGCTCTGTTAAGAACCTGGAAGTGGAACCCACGGCTAACTCTAACCAACCAATCAAAGAAGCTCTTCCAGACAACTATGTGTTTGGTAGTGTTCTTGACAATCTTGCTAACACTGATGTGAAGCTAGCTGGGATAGGATCCAAGAATTCTATCTGTAATCTCAGTGAAACTAAAACAATAGCTGATTTAATGGCTAATGCTAGCTCTCCGATGCCGGCTAATACTGATGAAAAGCATCCAAGACACACTGAGACAAGCACAACCAACAACGAGTCAGCTGATGCTAAAGAAAGTCTACATGATTTTGTGTCTAGCTATGCTAACCACCGAAACTGTGGGCGTCATGTGACCGCTCCTCCAGACAATGAACATGATTCACATGTTATTGCTATGCTAACAAACAAACACATCCACACTTCTGATGAAAAACACGTGGATGCAGTTATCCAGCATCTGTCTATTGAACAGGAACAAGGTGGAGTGAGAGTTTCAGCAGATGCTAAGCTAACAGAGCCAACAGAGAAACAGGGAACTGTGGTTTGTGACATGGATTTTCTAACCTTGACGAAACTCAAGTCTCTCAGAGGAAATGGAACAAAGTTGTCGGACAGAAAAGATGACGTTCAGACAAGAACATGGAGTCACCATTGTCCTCAGGAGCTCCAGTCCCCAGAGAGGCCAGTGCTGCCAAAGAAGCCGGACTTTTGCATTCTGGGTCTCAGGGCATCTCCTGAAGCCAGACCTGGACCAGGAGGGTGGAGAAGCAGTGGACAGACCACAGAACCTCCTTCTGGATTCACTCACCAACCACCACAGCTTCCACAGACACCACCAGAGAACCTGACTGACAATTCTTCGACAACCGTGAGCACCCCCCAAAGGCATAAGCCGCCAATTTTGCACAAAAAGCCAGACGTGTCATTGACCTCGGCCCGAACAACCAAACCACTGTTTTCGCCTAAAAATATCGTGGAGACTTCCAAACAAACATCTGAGACTGATACCACCACAGGGACCAGTACCACGGGAATCATAGGAACCACGGGTTCTGTGGAGCACTGTGATTTCTCAGAAGAGTTGGGCCACCCAGGGATCATGGATATCTCACCAATCTGGAGTCCCAAAGGTTCCCCAATTAAAGGGACCATGAGCACCGTGGACAACAGAGGAACCTCAGGAACAGAGAGTCTAGGAGCTGCTGCAGGTCGTACCCGGACCTGTCGTGAATTGATCTACAGGACGACACTTCATAAGGATGATGAGACGACATTTCAGCAGAAGATGATGTCATCGTTGGCTGAAGATGAGGAGGAGGAAGAAGACAGAAGGACAACCACGATAGTCCTGATGCCGTCATCCAAAAAGAAAAAATCAAGGAAAAAGAGGAAGAGGAGGAGGACAGGGAGGCAACTGCTGATGATGTCATCAACAGTAGAGTCCACCCCCTCTTCATCTTCATCTTCCACAACATCGCCATCTTCTTCTTCATCTGGGGACGAGAAAGATGTGATCAGAGATAGTGTGATGAGGAACGATCCAGAGACGAGTGACTCTGAAGTCTCCTGCGCTCTGATTGGTCCGGGCAGATACTCCCTCAGGAGTGCACCATCCAATGAAAGCCTACAGGGGGAGCTGCCCCTCCCAGACCTGCTCATACAGGAAACAGAGGAGGTTGAAGAGGAGGTGAAGAAGGTGTGTCCAACTCTAGATGGTAAGATGGACTCAAAGTGTCTGCTTCAGATGTGCTGTGACATTTTTAGTTCATTTGTTTGCATTTGTTGTTGTTGTTTTTGTCTGCAGCTGATCTGTTTGTTGTTGTTGTTTTTGTCTGCAGCTGATCTGTTTGTCGGCGTTTCTGCAGAGCAGATGTTCGTCTCTGGTAAACCACGAACCACTGAGGATTTGTTTGCCGTTATCCACAGGTAGGGGAAACACCATCTTGGCTAACTTTGTCCACTAAACCTGTTTATCATATTCTTATCAAGTCTGCTTGACTCCTCCCCCTGCTGCTGTGGAGCAGTGCAGTATGGGAAGGCACAGCATGAGTGCTCCAGTAGTGAGGGTTCAGCTGCAGGTAAACTTCGAACGTTAACTAGCTAGAAGAGACACTTAGCTTCTTCTTTCTCCTCAATCTGATGTCTTTGCTCCTGACCTGTGACCTTTCCATGTTGCTCTGTCACCAAGTTCCTCCTCAGTAGAAACCTCTCGTCTTCCTTGGTTCCTTCAGATCTCGGACCTTTGAAGGTCTTGGTTTAGGTCAGCGCAGACAGGTAACCACCACTCTGTGTCTGTTTCACCTCAGATCTAAAAGGAAGATGCTGGGAGGACGGGATTCAGCAGAAAATAAACATCGCACATTGTCATTGTCTTCCTCTTCCTCCTCCTCGTCTTCTCCCCTGGTGACCCCCACTCACCTTCTTCACCTGATACGACCTCCTGCAGCCTCCAGGAGTCAGAGGCTGGCGAAAAGCGAGAGCTTCAAGGCTCTTCTGCTGAGGAAAGGTAGTCGTTCGGATTTGTCCTCACGGACCTCAGCTGTCGAGCGGCTTTGCAAAGTGGCTTCTTCCTCTTCTTCTTCCTCTTCTTCTTCCTCTTCTTCTTCCTCTTCCTCTTCTTCTGCTTCTGACCACCAGAGTGTGCCAGCACCACCACACCGACCTGAAGTCAAATCCTCAAGCTTGTCCTGCACCGTCGACAAACACCAGCTGACCCTGGACACACCAGCGTCTCCGTGCAGTAAGAACCTCTCAGTGATATTGAGACACGGTCACCTCCTCCTCACCACCACCACCACCTCCTCCACCACTCCTTTCCTCTTCCTCTCCTCCTCTTCATCCTCCATGCGACCTCGCTCCCTCACTCCTCCCTGCTCCAGCAGCCGACGCTTTGCCGCTCGCTGTCGCCTCTTTGCCGCCCCGATGACAGCCATCTTTGAAGGGGATGACGAGGAGGAAGAGGAGGAGGAGGTAGACGATGAGGTGTTTGTCGAGTCAGCAGGAGGAGAAGAGGGACGACAACTCGGACAGGGATTGGTGGAGATTTTCTGAAACTTTATTAAGATATGGTGGATTTGACAGGAAGTGGATGTTGTGAGATCAAAAACAAACCTGAACATGACTGGACTGGACTGGACTGGACTGGACTGGACTAGATTTGATTGGATTGGACTCACAGCCAGAAACTGAACTGAATGTCTCTAAAGACAGAAGAGCCAGAAAACTACAGAAGCCTGAAAAGGACACATGAGTTTTTGTATGTGTTTTTGAGTTTGGTCTGATATGCAGTACACAGGAGTGCCACTAGTCGTCGCAGTTTAGCACGTATGCCAAAACAAACAAAAGTGAGGATGACAGCTAATGCTAGTCAGCTAGCATGTCAATTGTACTTAGTGGACAGTGAAAATAGACGTGACATCAACACATCTGCATTTAATGAGTCACCTTCAGCTGAGGCTCTGTCCCTACATATATGTGTGTGTACATGTACACATACATATATGTACACACACATATATGTATGTGTACATGTGCTCAGGGATGACAAGACGGTCACAGGTCCCGGAACGTAGACAGAAAACGTGCTGAAAACAACATGAAAATGTCCACTTACGACACTGTGGGACAAGCTTCGGTTTCAAATACTATCCATGTATGTAAATACCCTTACAGTATACACAGTAAACAGGTCTAATGTGTAAAAAAAGGGCTTTAATAAATCACACATATCTTCCATTATTATTGTAATAGACAGTACGCTCACCATATTTAGTCACACCCCACATCACGAGCATGTCCGGATTCTCCTCCTCCTCTTTTTTTCGGGTTTTACTGCGTGTGTCTGTGGCAGTTCTGTGTCCTTTGGCCCCACCCACGCCCTCACGTACTGGACTGGATTGAATTTGGCCAGAGGGGGTCCAACAAGATTTAGGAAGAGTAAAGTTGATAAGGTGGCTGTGAGCAAAGAGGCACGCTTGGGTGTGCAAATCAAGTTCATCTGAGAAAATCCGCGCTCACATTCAGCACTTGACAGCAACAAGTAACTCCATCAGCTCATCGGGGGTCAGGGTTCATCGGGGGGGTCTTTTCCATCAGAGTCTCTGTACTTTCTGTCGGCCTGTATCATAGTGTTGAAGTGTTAAGGTGTTGTTGTGCACCTGCGTCCTCGGGCCAGAACTGTGCGTAAAGCCCCTCCTCAATGAACTTGTTATATCCAGTTTTATCCTTGACATAACACACGGACCGGAACACTGGGAGGTACCGGATCTTGTTCCGGCTCAATAAGTTATATATATATACATATATATATATATATATATATATGTATATATACATATATATATATACATATATATATATATATATATATATGTATATACACATATGTGTATATATGTATATCTGTGTATATATATATATAATACATATATGTATATGTGTGTATATTTACATATTATATTTAAATACTGATAATGACCGTGTGACTTTAATATAAATCTAAAAGGGTATGGGCTGTAATGGACTGGATCAGACTGGACTGTAATGGACTGGATCAGACTGGACTGTAATGGACTGGATCAGACTGGACTGGACTGTAATCTTTTACTGTATTTTGCTGTGGTTTCCATGGTGACAAATCTTAAAGCGAGTACTAGACAGGAAGTGCGGATGTAACGTTATGATATTACATTTAGAAACATAAATATTTACTCTCTAACGTCAAATGTATGAAATGTTGCTGGAAACGTTTGTGTGTAAATAAAGTCAATTGTTTGCATATAAAGAAAAACTGAAGCAATAAAAGACAATTTCGACTTTAATCTTTAACGTTTTTATTTAAAAAGCTGTGTTTTCAGTCCTTCAGAAGAAGCAGTTTGCCTGTGTGGCCACCAGGTGGTGCTGTTGGCCGAGCTTCTGCTCAGGTGTTTTCTCATGTCGGCCCGATGCTGGAGGACGTGTGTCTGATTTAAATGTCTGATTTTTGGCGGTTCATCAGGGTCTTGCAGTGGTTCCGGGGCCTTCAGGAGGTTTTCAGAGGGGGTTTCCACATGTTCTGATGAGGTTTCAAAAGCTGTTCCGCTGATTTCATGGTTCTTTGAGAGATTAAAATGTTTTGGAGGAGTTCCAGCTGAGCTTCTCCAGAAGGTTCCATATTTATTTAAGGAATGTTTGTGTGTGTTTGTTTTGATTTTGATTTGATTTGATTTGAAAGGGACCATGTGCAATTAAAAACATAAATGTCACCATTTGATGCATTACACCAGAGTTAGCCTTGGGCTAATTTACATCTGCAGTCCCTACCTAAAGATAAATACAACACAGGTAAAACATCAAATATCACTCAGCAGGTAATCATGTAGTCATGTAGAAGGACAAAATAAATACAGCACAGTTAAAACATTAAGCAACAAGAACGTACAGCAGTGTAGGAAGTGCCCCGCACAGGTGCACACACACACACACACACACACATACATACACTCACACAAATAGCCACTGGCAAATTAGTGGGTGCATTGTTGTGAGAGTTTTAGTCACAGTTTTTTATATTATCTGGAATGGTGTTCCATTGTGTGACAGCTTTAACAGAAAAGGCTGCCTGTCCAAATGCTGAGTAGCGAAAGGGTACAGTGCAGCTGTGTCCAGATGCTGTTCTAGTGGACCTTACAGAGCCACGGTAACAAACAAACCTTTGCAGACAGGTGGGAGCCAAGCCTTTTAGGATTTTGTAGACTGTGCATACGTTTGACAAAAATCTAACATTTTCAAAAGACAGAAGATTGTGCCTGTGTAGTATGTCACAGTGATGGTACCTAAGTGTCTTTTTTTAAATATTTCCAGTGCCTGTTTATACAGGGATTCTAAGGGCCTGATTGTTGTTTGACCAGCCTGCCCCCAACAAGTGATACAATAGGAGATGTGAGATAAAATAAGAGCATGCAGAAATATTTTTGCAGCCGCTGTGGATAGGGAGGATCTAATCTGCCTGAAGTTAGCCAAGTTGTATTTGATGGTTTTTGTCATCTTTTTGATATGTTTCTTGAAACTCAAATTTGGATCAAGTAGCACACCAAGCTATTTGAACTCGCTGACAGTCTCAATCTGTTCACCTCTGACGTAGATGTTTACGTCTGGGATGTTCAGCTTGGTGTTGGAGAAGAACATGCCTTTTGTTTTACTTACATTCAGGGTGAGACAGGATTGGTCGAGCCACTCTGCAACTCCAACCAGGGCGTTGGTTAGTTTAGTGGCAGCTTGCTGAGCTGATTTTGCATGTGTGTATAAGACGGTGTCATCAGCAGAGAGTTGTACCTCTACGTCATGACAGTACAGTGGGAGGTCATTAATGTATAAACTGAATAGTAGTGGGCCTAACACAGATCCTTGAGGTACACCCAATGTGCACCTTAAGTAGCTGGAGTCTGCATCTTTAATTTTCACACACTGCCTTCTATCGGATAGGTAGGACGATATCCATGCAAGTGTGTTGGACGAAAGGTTGACGTTGGAGAGCTTAGACAAAAGGACGTAATGATTAACTGTGTCAAAGGCTTTACTTAAGTCTAGGAACACAGCTCCAACAACTCCACCTTTGTCCAGACCTAGTCTGATTTGCTCTGTTAGGTGGAGGATGGCTGTTTCTGTGGAATGGTGTCAAGACCAGGGTTACAGTTTATGAGGGAGTCTCAAGTCCTGAACATGGATTCAGATTTCAGAGGTTTCAAATATTCACTCATTCTTCATGAGATTTCAGAAGATGATATTTGAAGATGTTCCTGAGGAGTTTGGTGGTCTTCTCAAGAGGTTCCAAAAGTTGTTTCTTCATTACTGAGGAGGGTCTATTTGAAAAGGTTGATGATGAGAGCTCCTGAGAGATCAAAGTAGTTTCTCCTGTCGTCTGAAAGGTTGTGAACGGGGTTCCAGATGTTCTCTGACGTTGCAGATATCTTTTCTTTTCCATTCTGGAGGTTTCTTTTTGAACTTCAGGAGTTTTTGGGATGTTATGGAGGCTCTTGGTCTCAGTGGTTTCTTCATTACTGATGAGGTTGCTGATGTTCACACAGGAGGAGTTGGCTCCTCAGAGTGCAGTACTGGTGGTTCTGGATCTTAGAAGAAAGAGGAGGAGGTTCTTCTTGTGATGTTCTCGAGGTACATGAAGAAAATCATGATCAAAGAGTTTCTCCTGTGGTCTGAAAGGTTGTTAATGAGGTTCCAGCTGTTCCAGGAGGCTTTCTTTTACAAAGTTAAAGAGTTGTGGAGGTTCTTGGTCTCACTCAGTTCATGAGACGGTTTAAAAGGTCAAATACTTGAGATGCTCAAGAATCTGTTCCAGAGTCTGTGAAGGAGCTTTTTTTTTTTTTGACTTCATTATATTCTGTTTTTGAGTCTGTGCTAACACAAGAGAGTTCACAAAGAACTGCTGCTGTTTGGACTGCAGGCCCTGGCTGACCTTTAACCCCGCCTGGGTTCAGTCTGGGTCACGTTGTTTGTGATCATCTCTCATGCATTCATCACTGCTCTGTCAATTCACTCGAACATAAATCAAGTGGAGCTGAAATCACAGATAAATTCATTTGTGATTACACACACACACACACCTCTCTCTCACACACACACCTCTCTCACACACACACACACACACACACACACACATGTTCGACATTAATGACTTGCGGGGACATTGCATTGACTTACATTCATTTCTTGGAGACTTACTCTAACCTTAACCACAATTACTACTCCTAATCCTAACCCTAACCCTAACCCTAATCTCAATCTCAGCCTAACCTTAAAACATACCTTCCCCTTAAAATGTAGTAATTTACGTTATGGGGACTTGCTTTTTGTCCCCACAAGGAAGACAAGTCCCCATAATGTGACTGTGTAAACAGGTTTAGGTCCCCACAACATTAGTAATACCTGGACACTCTCTCACACACACACACACACACACACACACTCTCTTCAAGATCTTCTGGAGCAGGACACAAGTCAGGACTCTGGCAGGACTCTGACACCCGAGGACACTCTAAGACTTGTCCATAAGCCACACCTGTGTTGTGTTTACTGTGAGCTTGGGGTCATTTTTGAAGGTGAACCTTTAGTCCAGTCTGAGGTCCTGAGCACTGGAGAACAGGTTAGTATCTCTGTACTTTGGAACGTGGTCTCTGGTCCTCGTCAGAGACCGTCCCACGGTCGGCCCACGTCCACGGTCTCTGTGGAAATGACCTCCTCTGATGTTCCTGGAAACCTTCAGACTGACCTTACAGAGGTCATGGGTCATAGTTCATGTTCTTGGCTCGGCAGCAGGGGGCGCTCACTGTGTTCAGAAACACTGAACTGTCCCTTTAGCGCCTGCAGTTTCCTCCGCGGCCAGCGGGAGGCAGTAAAGCACAGCTGACAGCAACAGGCTGCCACTGTCATCTGTCAAACTTTCTCTTTGAAATGATCCCCGTGCACGTGCGCAAACACACACGCACACGCGCGCCTCCCTCCTCCTCGTGCTCTTGTATTTCCGTGCAGAGGAGCAGGAGGAGCGCGCGCCACAGTCTGACCCAGAGCCTGCAGCCTCCTCTGGACTTTTATCCCGGGACAGAAGCAGTGACATGAGCCGGGCCACGTGCGCAGGGAGGACCTGCTGAAGAGGAGGAGGAGGAGGATGAAGCGGATCCACATCCGAACCGAGCCCGTCTAAGATGCTCACGGGACCAGCAGCTCGGCACGCGGCTCGGATCCAGAGTAGCCCGGGATAAAAGAGTGAAACCACAAAGAGACCAACCGGGACCAACCGGGTCAGAGGAGCCGAGACCCCAGAGCACCAGGAGGAAGACAGGTGAGGGACCCGGACCAGGACCTGAACCAGGTCCTGCAGTCTCTGTCACATTTGAACTTAGTTTGAGTCTAAAACGGTTTGATTATTTATTTGAATCTGATTCTAAATATGAACGTGATTAATGAGTGAGAGGGTGAATGTGAGGGTGAATGTGAAGGTGAATCCTGCTGAATGTGAGGGTGAATGTGAAGGTGAATCCTGCTGAATGTGAGGGTGGTGAATGTGAGGGTGAATCCTGCGAATGTGAGGTGAATCCTGCTGGAAAATGTGAGGGTGAAGATAGCCAGAATTGAGATCCTGGAATGTGAGGGTGAATTCTGAAGATGTGAGGGTGAATGTGAAGGTGAATCCTGCTGAATGGCAGGGGTGAATTCTGCCGAGATGTGAGGGATGAATGTGAGGGTGAATCCTGCTGAATGTGATGGTGAATTCTGCTGAATGTGAGGGGTGAATCCTGCACAGATGTGAGGGTGAATTCTGCTGAATGTGAGGTGAATTCTGCTGATGTGGTGAATCCTGCTGAGCGTGAGGGTGAATCTAAATGCTGATGTGGTGAATTCTGCTGAATGTGAGGGTGAATTCACAGATGTGAGGGTGTATTTTGCTGAATGTGATGGTGGTCTGCCCAGATGTGAGGGTGAATTCTACTGAATTTGAGGGTAGATCACTGAATGTGAGGTGAATTCTGCTTCTGAATGCTGAGGTGAATTCTGCTGATGTGAGGGTGAATCCTGCTGAGCGTGAGGGTGAATCATGCTGATTTGGTGAATTCTGCTGAAAGTGAAGGTGAATTCTGAATGTGAGGGTGAATCCTGCTGAATGTGAGGGTGAATCCTGCTTCAGATGTGGTGAATTCTGCTGATGTGAGGTGAATCCTGCTGAATGTAGGGTGAATTCTGCTGCTGATGTGAGGTGAATCCTGCTGGGTGAATTCTGCTGGGCCATGAGGGTGTATTTTGCTGAATGTGACGTTGAGAATCCTGCTGAATGTGAGGGTAAATTCGTCTACTGAATGTAGGGAGAATCACTGCTGAATGTGACGGTGAATTCTACTGAATGGGAGGGTGAATCCTGCTGTAGATGTGAGGGTGATTCTGCTGATGTGAGGGTGAATCCTGCTGAATGTGAGGGTGAATTCAGCTGATGTGAGGGAGTGAGATCCTGCTGAATGTGAGGTGAATTCTGCTGATGTGGTGAATCCTCCTGAATGTGAGGCTGAATGTGAGGTGAATCTGCTGAATGTGAGGGTGTATTTTGCTGAATGGGAGGCAAATCACTGAATGTGAGGGGTGAATTCTGCTGATGTGGTGAGATCACCTTTGAATGTGAGGTGAATTCTGCTGATGTGAGGGTGAGTCCTGCTGGCGAGATGTGGTGAATTCTGCTGAATATGAGTGTATTTTTGCTGGAATGTGGCGGTGAATCCTGCTGAATGTGAGGTGAATTCTACTGAATGTGAGGGAGAATCCTGCTGAATGTGACGGTGAATTCTACTGAATGGGAGGAGTGAATCCTGCTGAATGTGAGGTGAATTCTGCTGATGTGAGGTGAATCCTGCTGAATGTGAGAGGTGAATTCAGCTGATGGTGAATCCTGCTGAATGTGAGGGGTGTTCTGCTGATGTGAGGGGTGAATCCTGCTGAATGTGAGGGTGAATTCTGCTGATGTGAGGGTGAATCCTCCTGAATGTGAGGCTAATGTGAGGGTGAATTCTGCTGATGTGAGGGTGAATCCTCCTGAATGTGAGGCTGAATGTGAGGGTGAATCCTGCCGATGTGAGGGTGAATAGATTTTCTTTTTATTTGTAAATATTATTGATGGTTCATTTTAATTTGACTGTGAATGTGTCGTAGTTACATTAATGTGAGTTTACTGCCCTCTAGTGTTAAAACACAAACACAACACAGATATGATGAATGGGTGAACAGACTGTACCTAATAAAGTGGTGAGTGTATGTCAGATTTGTATGTAGTCAAAGGTCATGTGGTTTGTCCCCTCAGGTCCACAGCGATGCTGCGGCTGCTGCTCCTCGTCGCGCTGCTCGTCCTGACGCTCGCGGCGGGACGCGGTGCGACGGCGGCACTGCTGCGAGGCCTCGGCGCGACGGAGCTGTCGGCAAGGACAGAGGCGGGTGGACTGAACCGAGCCAAGACCGGAGTGGAGAGAATGAGCCGGTCTCACCACGGGACGGGTCAGTACCAGCAACACAGGCCCCGCCTCTCAGTTTCAGAGCCCTGCCCCCTCAACGTAAAAAACTCGCGTTTCATGTTTGTGACGAAAAACAATCAACGACATTAGCTTGCCAGTTAGCGACTGTAGCTAACAATTCTAAGTGAAAAGTAACAATGAACACATCAGTGAAATGTAACTATAGTTAGTTAACTAGTTAGCTGTGGTAGTTATTGACATCATTGCACCTAAATAACATCTCGACTGAACCTCAGTGTCACCAACTTTCAGTTTACTGCACACAGGAAGTGATGTCACGTTGCGACTCAGTGTGATGTCATCATCTCTGATGTCATCCGCAGAGAGAGTTCCATAGAGAAAGTTGCTGGTTTTAAATTCCCTGTCGCGTTTACTGCAAACAGGAAGTGATGTCACACTGTGTCCATAAATAAACCTCCAGTGAAAGCTTCGCTGGCCGCTTCTCAATACTCGAGTATGCAAGTATGTACTTCGGGAGTACATACTTGTCAAGTACTGAGTACACAAGTCTGATTCTTCACTGAGAACAGCAGCTACTTCCTTGTTCTACTGTTTGATTGACAGGTGGCGCAGAGTGCTGCAGCCTCATTAGCGCCACCTACAGTGTTGATGAATGAACATATGAAATACTTTTAATAAATGCATAGTTATTATTTTCACATTTTCAATATTTAACTTTGTTATAGATATATTATAGCATTGTAGAGTAGTGTGTGTGTGTGTGTGTGTACATATTATATTTAAATACAGATACAATGACCGTGTGACTTTGATATACATTTAAAATTCAAAGTTAAAATAAATCAATCATTAATAATAAACAAACTTTCAAACTTTTCCATTAAAAACAAAATAACATCAACAACAAAACTATGGATCACACGAGGTAGCGCCGAGCGTCCGCAGAGGCGGAGCTTATCACCTCTGACATCATCGCTGCCAAACTATAAATACGTCAGATCTTAAAACACAAACCACATGTTTGAGTTCTAAATGACTCATTTAAACTTTGTTCAGGACAGAAAAATATTTATTTCAGATTTCTATTTCTATTATCTGCTCCACCAAAATGCATTCTGGGATACATGGCCATCCCAAGTACGCTTAAGTCACCTCCGATATACTTACTTAAAATACTTGGTAAAAATGGGCGGAGCCAGAACACTCCCGGGTTTGAGAACCGTCCTTGCTGTTCACGGACTTGAGAATTGGAACAGAACTTGGACTGAGGCTGATGACGTGTTCACAAGTACACACAAGTACACACAAGTACACACAGTATGGATATTGAGACACATGTCACATGACCAATCACAGAGTGTGTTTGTGTTTCAGAAGCTCAGGCCAAAGATCCACGCTACAAAGACAAGATCATCAGACAACTGACAGGTAACAACGTCCACACTGACACACACACTGACACACTGACACACTGACACACACACTGACACACTGACACACTGACACACACACACACACACACACACACACACACACACACACACACTGACACACACTGACACACACACACACACTGACACACACACACACACTGACACACTGACACACACACACACTGACACACACACACCGACACACACTGACACACACACACACACACACACACACACACTGACACACACTGACACACACACTGACACACACACTGACACACACACTGACACACACACACTGACACACTGACACACACACACACACACACACACACACACTGACACACACACACACACACACACACACACACACACACACACTGACACACACACTGACACACACACTGACACTGACACACACACACACACACACACACACCTGACACACACACACACACACACACACACTGACACACACACACACTGACACACTGACACACACACACACACACACACACTGACACACACACACACACACACACACACACACACACACACACACACTGACACACACACTGACACACACACACTGACACACTGACACACACACACACACACACACACACACACACACACACACTGACACACACACTGACACACACACACACTGACACACACACACACACACACACACACACTGACACACTGACACACACACACACACACACACACACACTGACACACACACACACACTGACACACTGACACACACACACACTGACACACACACACACACTGCTGCCTCCATCACTGAGTTCAAATGTCTTATTTTGTCGTCAAATTCAGCATTTTTAAAATCTTCTGTTCATATTGACTTCAGTGACACAAAGTGACCACACGAGGCAGCAGAGGAGCAGCAGCTGTCTCTGTGGGCTTTGGTGTGGGAGAGTGAGTGAAGACGTGGTCATGTGACTGCTGTGAGCCATGTTTTTACATCATGTCACATCTGTGTTGGAGTTAACACATGTGATAGGGAGATAAGTGTGTGTGTGTGCGTGCAACACCACCTGTGATAAACAACACACACACACACACACACACTGATCTGTGTGTGCGTGTGTGTGTGTGTCTCCAGGTCCTTTATCCTTCAACCCTAAGTGCAGGAAACAGTTCAACAGACTGTACCACAACACCAGAGACTGCACTGTACCTGCCTGTGAGTACACACACAGACACACACAGACACACACAGACACACAGACAGACACACACAGACACTCACAGACAGACACAGACACACAGACCCTCACAGACACACAGACACACACACACACACACACACACACAGACAGACACAGACACACAGACTCACAGACACACACAGACACACACAGACACTCACAGACACACACAGACACACACACAGACCCTCACACACACAACACACACACACACACACACACACACACACACACACAGACAGACACAGACACACAGACCCTCACAGACAACACACAGACACACACAGGCAGCACACAGGCGCTCACAGACACACAGACACTGACAGACACACACAGACACACACACACAGACCCTCACAGACACACACAGACACAGACACACAGACCCTCCCACACACACACACACAGACACACACAGACACACACAGACAGACACAGACACACAGACACACACACACACAGACACAGACACACAGACACACACAGGCGCACTCACAGTCACAGACACTGACAGACACACACAGACACACACACACAGACCCTCACAGACACACACAGACACAGACACACAGACCCACACAGACACACAGGCACACACAGTCAACCTGCACAGCGCACAGAGACACACACACACACACACACAGACAGACACAGACACACAGACCCTCACAGACACACACTGACACAGACACACACAGACACACAGACACACAGACACACACAGGCGCGCTCACAGTCACAGACACATGCGCGCAGAGACACACACCTGCGCCTGACAGACACACGCACCCACAGAGACACACACACACAGAGACACACACACACAACGACACACACGCATGCAGACAGACACACGCACGCACACACAGACTCACAGACACACCTGTGAAGGTTCATGTCGTCACTCACTGCTGCTGAGAGCAGTCTATGAAAACATGTGAACCAGTGATTTTAGCTGCTGCTCTGCTGCCTCGTGTGGACACTTAGTGTCACTGAAGAAAATCTGAATTAAAAGCAGAATTACGTTTTTAAAAACCCAGGTGACAAAATAAGACATTTGAACTTAGTGTGTGACCTGCGAGCTGAAATCACTGATTTTCTCTTTGGATTATGTATTCATAATCCAAAGTCTGTGTGTGTCTGTGTGTCTGTGTTATTTATTTATTTATTTATTTTTGTCAAATATGGATGAACAAATATCACATAACAAGATTATACAAGCTAAATGCTAAGCTAGGCTAACAGACCCTGAGCCTTGTGACAGTGTGTGTGTTGTTTTTTTCCCACAGATTATAGACGATGTGCTCGTCTGCTGATGCAGCTCGCTAACAGCCCGCGCTGCACTGAGAGATAGACGGTGAGACGCTCACACACACACACTGAGCCGCAGGTCAAAGGTCAAACACACACACACTCATGTGACCAGTCAGACTCATACAAACATGAACTTGAAGGAATTTTCCTTTCAGGCATTTTTTTATCTGAGTGAATCAAAAGTTTGTTGTGAGTCACTGGAGAGGAAAAGACCAAAGCGAGGTTCTGAACCCTACAACATGAAACCTTCAGGACCACAGAGAATCAGCAGGACCACGGGGAACCAGCAGGACCACGGGGAACCAGTAGGACCACAGAGAATCAGCAGAGGACAGAGGACCAGCAGGACCACAGAGAACCAGCAGAAAACCAGCAGGACCACAGGGAACAAGTAGGACCACAGAGAACCTGCAGAGAACCTGCAGAGAACCTGCAGGACCACAGAGAACCAGCAGGACAGGGAACCAGTAGGGACACAGAGAACCTGCAGAGAACCAGCAGGACCACAGGAACCAGTAGGACACAGAGAACCTGCAGAGAACCAGCAGGACCAGGGAAACAGTAGACCACAGAACAGGACCACAGGGAACAGTAGGACCACAGGAACCAGTAGACCACAGAGAACCAGCAGGACCACAGAGAACCTGCAGGACCACAGAGAACCAGCAGGACCACAGGGAACCTGTAGGACCACAGAGAACCTGCAGAGAACCAGCAGGACCACAGAGAACCAGCAGGACCACAGAGAACCAGCAGGACCACAGGGAACCAGCAGGACCACAGAGAATCAGCAGGACCACAGGGAACCAGTAGGACCACAGAGAACCTGCAGAGAACCAGCAGGACCACAGGGAACCAGTAGGACCACAGAGAACCTGCAGAGAACCAGCAGGACCACAGAGAACCAGCAGGACCACAGAGAACCTGCAGAGAACCAGCAGGACCACAGTCTGTAGAACCTGAGAACCCACAGTGGAGTTGACTACACCTGGAAGAACCAGGAGAACCAGGTTATCGTCAGAACCCATAGAACTCATAACCAGTGGACAGTATCACCTGCGTTGAGATGCATTATGGGAAATGTAGGCCAAAGGTCAGCACCTGTTGACCTCTGTTGTCTCTGACAGTGACCTTTGACCTAATTCTCTGTCTCTCCTCGTCTCCTTCACAGTCTCTGGACGCGCAGCCTTGCCGTGACGGTGAGGAGGGAGGAGCATCCGTGATGTGATGTCATCAGCAGTGGCAGCCAATGAGCTGAGAGATCACAGCGTCTCCTCGTCTCCTCGTCTCCTATCGGCTAAAACCATAAAAACTCTTTCACTTATCAGATTACAGGTAATCAGATTACAGGTAATCGGATTACATTCACTGACACAAGATCTGAGAATGTGGAATAAATGGCGCCTCCTGCGGGACAACAGTGGGTCTGTCTCTGGAGGATGGAGGACAAACAATGTCCCGCTCAGTGTGTGAGGACCTGATTGAAGACACCCACTGTTATTTTGTTACATCATCATAATAATAACAATAATAATAATAATCTGTGTACAACGTGAAAGAAGAATAAAGACACTTTTGATATTTATGGATTTTCATGTCTTCAGTCTCTGGTGTCCACAGGGGGCGCTACACTGACACTGATGTTTCTGATGATTCTTTAATTAATCATCACAGCAACCAGATTAATGTGATAAATCAGTTAAAACTGCATTAGCATTTAGCTCAGCATTAGCTGTGTAGGATGACGGCTCCTGTTAGCTTGATTTAGCCACTTTTACATTACATTACATTACATTACATTACATTACATTACATGTCATTTAGCAGTCGCTTTTATCCAAAGCGACTTACAAAAGTGCATTTAAACATTTGGGTATAAATAAGAGCTAGAAGTAAGTAAGAGCTTCAAGTAGAACAAACTATGAAGTGCTAGTCATAAGTGCGATGTACAAGTTTTTTTCGTCTTAGTCGAGGTAGAGTCGGAAGAAATGTGTTTTTAGTCGGCGTCGGAAGATGTGGAGGCTTTCAGCTGTCCGGATGTCGATGGGGAGATCGTTCCACCATTTGGGAGCGAGGACAGTGAACAGTCTCGAGTTCTGCGAGTGCCTCTGCGATCCTCTCAGTGAGGGGGCAGCGAGCCGGTTTGTCGATGCAGAGCGGAGTGGGCGGGCTGGGGTGTAGGTTTTGATCATGTCCTGGATGTAGGCTGGACCGGATCCGTTTGTAGCATGGAACGCAAGCACTAGAGTCTTGAAGCGGATGCGAGCAGCTACCGGAAGCCAGTGAAGGGAGCGGAGGAGCGGTGTAGTGTGGGAGAACTTTGGTAAGTTGAAGACCAGTCGAGCTGCTGCATTCTGGATGAGTTGCAGAGGTCGTATGGCGCATGCAGGAAGACCAGCCAGGAGGGAGTTGCAGTAATCCAAGCGTGAGATGACAAGAGCCTGGACCAGAACCTGTGCCGCCTTCTGGGTTAGAAGAGGCCGAATCCTTCGGATGTTGTGCAACATGTATCTGCAAGATCTAGCTGTTGCAGCAATGTTGGCAGTGAGGGAGAGATGGTCGTCAAGTGTCACACCCAGGTTCCTTGCGGTGTGAGAAGGAGTTACCACAGAGTTGTCGAGGGTGATGGTTAGATCTGTGGTGGGAGAACCCTTTCCTGGGAGAAAAAGAAATTCAGTCTTGTCAAGATTGAGTTTCAGGTGATGGTCAGACATCCACTGAGAGATGTCAGTCAGACAAGCGGTGATCCGTTCTGCTACCTGTGTGTCGGAGCTGGGAAAAGAGATTATGATTATGTTCTATAATCTGAGCGAACGTGGACCAAAACACAATGTAGCGCAATGAAATGCTAATGTTAGCTCTTCAGCTGGTTGAATGCTATTTATGGCCCAAAAATAGGAGTCGTTATCTGATGAAGTGGTTTCATCCGTTTGTTTATCTCCGTACTGAGGCTAAGAAAAGAAGCTAATTTTAAACTTGAAATGTTATCTAACTTTAACACATCATTAACTTTATTTACCAGTGATTATAATCAGTAGATTTTAGTGGTTGCTAATGTTAGCTCATCGGCTAGTGGGCTTAAAATAATAGCAAACGTAATTTGATGTAATTTGATTAAATATGATATAACTGTAACTTAGCTTACAAGCTTACTAGCTAAAATGTAGATGTTGACTGAATGCTAATTTTAAAAGATAACTAACATTAACAGGTTGTTAGCATTGAGGTAAAAGGCACATTTAACGGTTCATTAACAACTTAGCAATATGAATACTAACTTAAACACTCTAATTAGTGGTTGCTTATGTTAGCTCAACGGCTAGTGTGGACTTGGTTAGTGTTTGAATGCTATTTATAGCCTTAAAATAGCTATCGTTATCTGATGAATTGGGTAAGCTAATTTGAGGCTATATTCACTTCATTAAATGTTATCTAACTTTTTAGGGTTGTTTACGAGGGGTTGCTAATGCAGGCCGATCTCATAAGCTTGCTAGCTAAAATTTGGACATCAAATTGATTGACTTGGTGCTAATTTTAAAAGATAAGTATTTTTGATGATTAGGTTAGTATTACAGTGAATGCTAATGTTAACTGTTAGCTTACCACCATCACCAGTTAGTGTCATTAAGGAGACCGAAGACACGTGAACGACACGTCTTTGTTTTTGGACGTCCACCTCGCCTGCTGCAGTTTGAAGACAAGTCAAAGTTCTGGGCTAAAAAAAGACGGCAGAGACAATAGAACACTTGTGGGAGGAGCAAAGCAGGGAGGTGACGGACACCTAACAGGTGATGTCTCATCTGTGAAGAATCTGAATCCACACACACACACACACAGTGACACGTCTGTCACCAGATCATTAAAGAAACTCGTCGTTCAGTATTTGTTTAATCCACAGGAACGTGAACACATACCTGGGTGGGGACGTTTGATTGACGGCTCCACAGCACTGCTAGTGACTCGTGTTGTGGTAAGTTAACAGGTTAGTTAATCACTCATTTTGACTGTGTGGTGATTCCCTGACTGATGTCCCACAGAAGACATGAAGGACAAATGGTGTGGGAGGACAGAGAAAGAAGGAGTGGACGGACGGGGGCGGGAGCGGGGGGGTTCAATTCACAAACTGGAAAGAGAACTCCAGACCAGATGCGAGGACTTGGTAGAGGATTCAGATGTGGATTTGAATGGAACTCCCAGGACTTCCAGCAACTTCACACTCAACAAAACCTGGATTTGTCCTCATTTTATTGAGCCAGAGTCTGAGTCCTGCGACGGGTTTAAAATCTTTGAATATCCTGGTTTCCTTCCCCATAAAACCACATGTGATACCTAATTTAGGACGTCTTTGAAAGACATTCTGTGGACATGGACAAACATTTGAGACAGCAAGTCTATGTGGGATCCAAAAGGTTTGGATTTTGGGACCAGGTAGTCTTTGGAGGGCGCTAAGGTGGGGAAGAACCCATGTTTGAACCCACATAGACCTGCTGGACCTGCTGAGACCTGCAGAATGCTCACGACGGGCAGAGAAGAGAACCCAACATCCAGACCCAAGGGTTCCACTAACAAACTGAGCTGCTTCAGGACCATCACCAAGAACAGGTCCTGAACCAGGACTTTACTGCTCCAGACCCAACTGTAAACACGGCAAAGACACAATAACATGGTTTTCTATTGAAGTGTGTCTTCAGACTGACAGGAAGACCTGTGGACACACACACACACACACACACTGCGTGCACTGCAGCACACACACACTGCGTGCACACACTCACACACACACACACACACACACACACACACACACACACACACACACGCGCGCGTGCACGCTCAAAGAAAACACAGTAAGAAGAGAAATGGCAGAAACACTGATGTTTATCTAACACACTATTTAAAGAGAGAGGGAGTATTAATGCCAGGAGCGCGGGAGAGATGGACAAAGAGATAAAAACAGAGACATGTGACCACATTTCTGTTTGTTTGTCTCATATTTACTGAGCACACATTCCAGCAGGTCAGAGCTGGGCGTCACCTTCATCCTGCTCATCCTCACACGTCCAGCGGTCATTCACTCGTTCACAGACGCTGCATCAGTGTGAGGGTGGCTGATGTAAACATACGTTCCTGGAGGCGCTGAGTTCCGGTCTGATTCTCCCTGCGACAGATGGGGATTTCACAGCTGCTGACTCAGGCGTCATCAGCTGAATGTCATGTCAACAGCCGACAGTGCTGTGACTGATGGACAAACGGACGTCTCACACACAGCAAACACAGCGGGGAAGAAATCAGGAATTTACACTCACTTAAACTCAAAGTCACAATCGAGAACGTTTCGAACTGCGTGTTCATACATAATCAGCCTCACAGAGACAATCAGGAGCTGCTGCTCTGCTGCCCCCTGTGGTCACTCTGTGTCACTGACGTCAATCTGAACATGGAGACAAAATCAGAGATTAGAACTTAGTGATGGAGGCAGCAGTGTGTGTGTGTGTGTGTGTGTGTGTGTGTGTGTGTGTGTGTGTGTGGTTTACATGTCA
Source organism: Solea senegalensis (assembly GCF_019176455.1). NCBI lineage: Eukaryota > Metazoa > Chordata > Actinopteri > Pleuronectiformes > Soleidae > Solea > Solea senegalensis. Next base: position 34,666,053 of record NC_058022.1, read on the forward strand.
TCACAAACAAATGAATTATTGTGCTAGTTTGACTAAAACTGGACGTTTTAAAAAACAAAACCATAAAAGCCAGTTTTAATAAAGACTGGGAGTGAAAACCACGTGATTCAACACTCTTTGATCTGATTTTATCATCTGTTCCTGTCACAAATTAGCCCATTTCTTTTCAGAGTGTGGTTTTATCTGTCGTTCTAATCCTGGCCATGCTTGTGGTTTCATGTCTTCTCTGTAAACACGACCTATTATTACACATTTATTATAAAATGATATCACTCAACCTTGTTTCATAAAGCTCTTGTTTCTGCTGACCTCTGCTGGTCAAACTGTTCACTGACACCACACTTTATCTATACATAACACTTTATCTATACATAACACTTTATCTATACATAACACTTCATATGTTACACTTTATCTATACAGAACACTTTATATGTAACACTTTATATGTAACACTTATTTTATACATAACAATTTTTGGTATCTATATATAACACTTATCTATACATAACACTTTTTATCTATATATATAACACTTTATCTATACATAACACTTCATATGTAACACTTCTTATTTATACATAACACTTTATATGTAAATACTTATTTATACATAACACTTTTTATCTATATATATAACACTTTATCTATACATAACACTTCTCATATGTAAATAATTTATCTATACATAACACCTTATCTTTATACATAACACTTTATATAAAAATAATTTTTATTTATACATAATAATTCTTATCTATATATAACACTTTATTTATACATGCCACCACTTTTTATCTGTATATAAATACCTCTAATCTGTACATAACACTTTATCTATACATACTAATTTTATCTATACATAACACTTTATATGTAAATAATTTTTATATAACACTTTTATATAAAAATAATTTTATTTATACATAACACTTTTTATCTATATATAACACTTTATTTATACATACCACTTTATCTATATATAACACTTTATCTATACATACAACACTTTTTATTTCTCCATATATAACACTTTATCTGTACATAACACTTAGCCCACATAACACTTCATCTATATATAACACTTCTTATCTATATAATACTTCATCTATATATGTAATACTTTATCTATACATAACACTTTATCTATACATAACACTTCATATGTTAAGCACTTTTATCTATACATAACACTTTATATGTAACACTCTTATATGTAACACTTTATTTATACATAAATAATTTTTATCTATATATATAACACTTTTTCTATACATAACACTTTATCTATATATAACACTTTATCTATACATGTAACACTTCATATGTAACACTTCTTATTTATACATAACACTTTTATATGTAACACTTTATTTATACATGACACTTTATTTATATATACACTTTTATCTATACATAACACTTCATATGTAACACTTTATCTATACATAACACTTCTTATCTATACATAACACTTTATATAACACTTTATTTATACATAACACTTTATCTTATATATAACACTTTATCTATACATAACACTTCATATGTAACACTTTATCTATACATAACACTTTATCTATACACATAACACTTTATATGCACACTTTATTTATACATAACACTTTATCTATATATAACACTTTATTTACATACCACTTTTATCTGTATATAACACTTTATCTATATAACACTTATCTATATATAACACTTTTATCTGTACATAACACTCTTTATCTATACATAACACTTATCTATACATAACACTTTATATAACACTTTATATGTAACACTTTTATTTATACATAACACTTTATCTATATATAACACTTTATCTAAATTTATCTATATACACTTAATACTATTATCTATACACTTTATCTATACATAATACTTTATCTATACATTTCATCTATATATAACACTTTATCTATACATAACACTTCATCTATATATAACACTTTATCTATATATAATACTTTATCTATATATAATACTTTATCTATACATAACACTTTATCTATATATAACACTTTATCTATATAAAACACTTTATCTATACATAACACTTTATCTATACATAACACTTCATATATATAACACTTTATCTATATAACACTTTATCTTTATATAACACTTTATCTATATAACAATGTATATATAACACTTTATCTATATAACAATGTATCTATATATATAAATTACATTATATATACATTAAATCAGGAAAAACAACAACACAAGTGCTGACTAATTAACTCAACCTAGCATGCTAACAGCTAACCCTCGGCCTGTATGAAGATATTTAGCATGCTAACAGCTAACCCTCGTTCTGTCTGAAGATATTTAGCATGCTAACAGCTAGCTCTCTGCCTGTCTGAAGCTCTTTAGCATGCTAACAGCTATCCCTGGGCCTGTCTGAAGATATTTAGCGTGCTAACAGCTCACCCTCAACCTTTCTGAAGAATTTAGCATGCTAACATCTAACCCTGGGCCTGTCTGAAGCTCTTTAGCATGCTAATAGCTAAGCTCTTTATCATGCTATCAGCTATCCCTGGGCCTGTCTGAAGATATTTAGCGTGCTAACAGCTAACCTCTGTCTGTCTGAAGCTCTTCACCATGTTTAGCAGCAGATGAAACAGACGTTTTGCACCTTTAACGTCAGATTTTTCTCAAAACTTTGTTTTCAGAAACCATGACTCAGCAGATTAGCTGCTCTCCACACACATTAGTGCTGAAGTTCAACACTGAACCAAGTGGACTTGACCTGCGTCTCACAGATGCTATCATCACTGTTATTACTGTTATTACTTTAATGGCAGCAACTTAAATGTCCCCACTAGTTTCATTTTGAAGGAACAAATAACTCTGATGGTTTGGTTCCCTGGACTCTACTGACTCCTGACCTCTGACCTCCCTGAGGAGCGCAGCTTATTGCGCTGCTGAGGGATTCATAGCAGTCGGCGGCACTATCGTGCTAACTGTGAGAGCGCAAGTGGCGACTGTGGCCAAACATGGGAAAGATTTCAGTGTCTGAGCCTGAATAAACAGTTGAAACAGAGCCTGAGTCTGGATCTGGAACATTCCTGAGCTGGTCTGAGACCACAAAAAAACAAAAAAACACAAGCCCCGCCCCCGAACACAGAGCAGCCAGTCAAAGGAGCGGTCTTGAAAAAACTGTCAGACACTTGGGACCCATCGTAGAAACGTTTTTCTTCCACAACGATCGCATTTTTGAGGCAGTAAACGGTGAAAATCAGAACTCAGTGGCTCAGTGGCGCCCCCCGAGGTGAAACCCCGCGAGGACAAAACTGAAACTAAGTTGCACCAAATTTCGATCATCGTCGATGTGTACTTGACGCATCAATGTGACTCCGCCGTACATCGACTGATCGGCTGGAAACTCCAGACATGAGACGAGAGACCGACCCTGGACACGTCACCTCCCAACAGGAAGTTGACCGTCCGAAACAGGAAGTGCCCTTTAACTTTGCCACACATTGACCAACATAGCGCCACCTGCTGGCAGAACGGAAGCTGCAGTCTATTTGAGTAGGTATTCATTGATTATTTGATGGTTGTGTTTCAGACGTGGACGAGCAGAGGATCATGGAGACGGATCACAGTTTTCATCACATCACGTCGTATTTACACAGCGACTGAGCCAGTAACACAAAGAATGTCCTGACTGTTGGCTCCGCCTCGACGTGTCAGGACCAAACACAACATTTCTCTGTGTCGACTCAGATTTCATTTATTTAGAGATTTAAGGGACGGGAACGTAAGACATGAAGGTGAAATACTCAAAAACAAAGAGTTTGTTGTGTAGTTTGACATAAAGCAGACTGTCATTCATGTCTTTTTACAAATCTAAGGAGGAAAAACCATGTTTCATGTTCTCAGTCAAAGGTCAGGAGTTCACCTTCTGTTTCTGCCTCACACTATGAACTCTGGGAAAAGTGACGTCACTGCTCAGGCACGCGCTCACCTCAGCAACAACACTCGTGCACGGCGGCAGCGCGCTGAACTTTGGGGCTGCCCACGCGCCGCCTGTCTCCCTAACAACGTCCTTCTCTCTTTTAAAACTTCGCCTGTTCGCGTGTGACGTCACAGATAATCCGCCCCGTCTGTGTACACCTGCGCCCGTCTCGTCGACGTCATTACTGCAGATCATCATCATCATCATCATCATCGTCATTATTTTTTTTTTTTTTACCGCCGCTGTGAAAGCCGGAAGCGCGGCGGGCACCTGTGCGCAGGTAAACAAGCGGAGGAAGAGAAGAAAGAAAGAAAGAAAAGTGAGTAAAGTGGAGGAAAAGCGTGATTCTGTCAGAGAACGTGAGGTTTTTCTGCTCTTTGTCCACTTCCTGTCTGTGTCTGTCTCATCTGTCTGTCTCACCTGTCTGTGTCTGTCTCACCTCTTGCTCCACACGATCTACTTGTTCCTGTTTCACACTGTAAAAAAAAAATCAGTTCATAATGTTAATAATGTTAATGATGAAGTTAATAATGTTAACTTCATCATTAACATTATGGAACGAGCTCCCCATCGACATCCGGACAGCGGAAAGCCTCCACATCTTCCGCCGCCGACTAAAAACACATTTCTTCCGACTCTACCTCGACTAAGACGACGACAAAAAAAAACCGTATACATCGCACTTATGACTAGCACTTCGTAGTTTGCATCGCATCGCATTCCACTTACAAAAAAAAAAAAAAAAAAAAAAAACTTCACACCCTATGACTAGCACTTCATAGTTTGGCTTATTTGAAGCTCTTATTTGTACCAAATGTTTAAATGACATGTAATGTAATGTTCATGATGAAGTTAATAATGTTAATAAATGAAGTTAATAATGTTCATGATGAAGCAATGTTTAATGAAGTTAATAGTAATGTTCATGATGAAAGCACAATGTTAATACGAAGTTAATAATGTTCATGATGACGCTAATAATGTTCATGATGAAGTTGATAATGTTCATGATGAAGTTAATAATGTTAATAATAGGGTTAATAATGTTCATGATGAAGTTAATAATGTTAATAATGAAGTTAATAATGTTCATGATGAAGTTGATAATGTTCATGATGAAGTTAATATTGTTAATAATGAAGTTAATAATGTTCATGATGAAGTTAATAATGTTAATAATTAATAGTTAATAATGTTCATGATGAAGTTAATAATGTTCATGATGAAGTTAATAATGTTAATAATGAAGTTAATAATGTTCATGATGAAGTTAATAATGTTAATAATGAAGTTAATAATGTTCATGATGAAGTTAATAATGTTCATGATGAAGTTAATAATGTTCATGATGAAGTTAATAATGTTCATGATGACGTTAATAATGTTCATGATGAAGTTGATAATGTTCATATGTTCATGAAGAAGTTAATAATGTTAATAATGAAGTTAATAATGTTCATGATGAAGTTAATAATGTAAATAATGAAGTTAATAATGTTCATGATGCTCATGTTCATGAAGTTAATAATGTTAATAATGAAGTTAATAATGTTCATGATGAAGTTAATAATGTTAATAATAATTTATTTTGATGAAGTTAATAATGTTCATGATGAAGTTAATAATGTTCATGATGAAGTTAATAATGTTCATGATGAAGCATAATAATGAAGTTAATAATGTTCATGATGATCGCTAATAATGTTCATGATGAAGTTAATAATGAAGGAAATGTTCATGATGAAGTTAATAATGTTAATGATGAAGTTAATAATGTTAATGATGAAGTTTATAATGTTCAATGATGAAGTTAATAATGTTCATGATGAAGTTAATAATGTTAATAATGATTGATAATGTTCATGATGAAGTTAATAATGTTAATAATGAAGTTAATAATCATGATGAAGTTAATAATGTTCATGATGAAGTTAATAATGTTAATAATGAAGTTAATAATGTTCATGATGAAGTTATCAATGTTAATGATGAAGTTAATAATGTTCATGATGAAGTTAATAATGTTCATGATGAAGTTAATAGTTATATGATGAAGTTAATAATGTTCACATGATTTTAGTTAATAATGTTAATAATGAAGTTACAACCGTTCATGATGCGCTAATAATGTTCATGATGAAGTTAATAATGTTAATAATAGTTAATAATGTTCATGATAATTAATAATGTTAATGATGAAGTTAATAATGTTAATGATGAAGTTAATGCCAATGTTCATGATGAAGTTAATAATGTTAATAATGAAGTCGATAATGTTCATGATGAGTTAATAATGTTAATATGAAGTTAATAATGTTAATAATGAAGTTAATAATGTTCATGATGAAGTTAATAATGTTAATGATGAAGTTAATAATGTTAATCATGTTAATAATGTTAATGATGAAGTTAATAATGTTCATAATGAAGTTAATAATATTCATGATGAAGTTATGTGTTCATGATGAAGTTAATAATGTTAATAAAGTTAATAATAATGTTCATGATTAATAATGTTAATAATGAAGTTAATAATGTTCATGATGAAGTTAATAATGTTAATAATGAAGTTAATAATGTTCATGATGAAGTTAATAATGTTAATGATGAAGTTAATAATGTTAATCATGTTAATAATGTTAATGATGAAGTTAATAATGTTCATAATGAAGTTAATCAAACGTTATCGTATCGTTTTTAAGACCTTTACATTTTTTAACTGATAAACAAATAAATTGACATTTCAGTCCACTACAGATTATTTGACGATGAGTGACAGCTGGTTAATCTGGGATGTTGGTGTGTTTGTAGTGAGTAACCCAATCCCATCCAACCTCAAGTCTGAGGCCAAGAAAGCTGCCAAGATCCTGACGGACTTCACCGAGATCTCCGGCAGGACCGGACCGGACAAACTCATCCCCCGTGAGAAAAGACCACACAGTAACACAGTCTGTGTGTGTGTGTGTGTGTGTGTGTGTGCGTGTGTGTGTGTGTGTGTGTGTGTGTGTGTGTGTGGAGTGTGTGTGTGTGTGTTTTCAATGTGAGCTTCTTGTGAACTATCCTTTAATGTGTTGTGTGTGTGTGTTGCAGCTCATGTCATAGCGAAGGCTGAAGGTCTCGCCATCATCTCTGTCATCAAGGCAGGTTTCCTGATCACGGCCAGAGGAGGCAGCGGCATCGTCATCGCCAGGCTCGCCGACAGACGTAAGATGTCCACCTGTCTGTCTGTCCACCTGTCTGTCTGTCTTGAATGTGCCACAATAACCAACAGATGCTGCTAGAGGCTTTTTGTGTGAATGCTCTGCCGTCTCTGATTGGCTTGTTTTTTTGTCTGTGAGTCATCTGACGACACACTTGTCATCAACAAGTTGTTGAGCCGTCACCACAGCGAGGGGTCACATGGACCCGCCCACTTACTGTGTGTGTGTGTGTGTGTGTTTATTTCTCCACTTTGATAGAAAAAGCAGAAACGTCATTAAATAATATAAATGTGTGAGTCACTGACCTGTCAATAAACCAGTGTTTGTGTTTGTTGTTGTTTGTGTTTGTATCTGTGTTGTTGTTTGTATCTGTGTTGTTGTCTGTGTTTGTGTTGTTGTTATCGTTGTTGTTTGTGTCTGTTTGTATCTGTGTTGTTGTCTGTGTTGTTGTTTGTGTCTGTGTTTGTATCTGTGTGGTTGTCTGTGTTTGTGTTGTTGTTATCGTTGTTGTTTGTGTTGTTGTCTGTGTTTGTGTTGTTGTTATCGTTGTTGTTTGTGTCTGTGTTTGTGTTGTTGTTATTGTTGTTGGTGTTGTTGTTTGTGTTGTTTGTGTTCAGGTTGGTCCGCCCCCTCTGCCATCGGCATCGCCGGGCTTGGAGGAGGCTTTGAGATTGGAGTGGAGGTGAGTGACAGAAACATCACACATGTGTTGGTGTACTGCAGCCAGCCACCAGGGGGCGATGTGCTGAGAACATATTTCAGTTCAGTCATGAATCAGTTAACACTGAGGGGAAAAGCCAAACGTCAGATTGTCCTTGAACGCACTACTGTCCGTCCCACCTCATTATAAATCTGGTGGCGGGCGTCACATGTTTCAGAGGAATTTTCATACTTTAAGTATTTTGTGTGTAAATAATCGTGACGATGGCGACCTTGAACGCAGCACTTTACATTGACCTCCTGTCTAAAGCTCAGGTGTCAGATTGTCCTTGAACACAGCAGGAAACGATGTTTCATGACATGTAACAGAGTGTAACTGTCAGGTGTCAGACCTGGTGATCATCCTGAACCAGCGCAGAGCCATCGAAGCCTTTACCAAGGGCGGGAATCTGACGCTGGGCGGGAACTGCACTGTCGCCGTGGGACCAGTGGGCAGGTGTGTGTGTTTGTGTGTGTGTGCCAGGGCAGTTTGACAGGTTTCCTGTTAGCTGGTGTGAGATGATGTGGGCGTGGCCTTGTGTGAACTGAGTTGCAGTTATGTAAGCATTGAGGTCACAGAAGAACCACAGAAGTGAAGTTTAAATTCTTTCCTGACCCAAAGAACCTCATTCCTGACCCAAAGATCCTCCATCTCCCTGACCAAATAACCTCCATCTCCCTGACCCAAAGAATCTCCTCCTTCCTGACCCAAAGAACCTCCTCTTCCCTGAGCCAAAGAACCTCATTCCTGACCCAAAGAACCCTCCTCCTCCCTGAGCCAAAGAACCTCCTCTTCCCTCACCCAAAGAACCTCATTCCTGACCCAAAGAACCTCCATCTCCCTGACCCAAAGAACCTTCTCCCTGACCAAAGAACCTCCTTCCTGGCCTATAGAACCTCCTCCCTGACCCAAAGAACATCCTTCTTGGCCTGTAGAACCTCTTGGAATCCCCGTGAAAGAAAGCCACTAAAGCTGTTGTTCCTTATCTCAGGAACGTGGAAGCAGACGTGGCGCTGCGCAGCACCGCAGCAGTTTTCACCTACTGCAGATCCAGAGGTTTGTTCGCTGGTATTTCCCTGGAGGGATCGTACCTGATCGAACGCAAGGAAACCAACCGCAAGTATGTACCGAGCATTTCCTTCTCGGCTCGTGACTTTGTTGTCAACGAATGAAAGTGTAATGTGAATATTTCTGTGGTTATGTTCATGTCGGTAGGTTCTACTCCCGCGACATCCGAGCTTCAGCCATTTTGAACGGAGACGTGGAGCCTCCATCTGAGTGCTACGACCTTTACCACATCCTGGACGCTTACTCCGAGGCCTACACCACAGACTGGACCAGCAAGAACATGCGATCAGTGGTAAACAATAACGTAGAGACAACATTCCACTCAGTTCTTACCAAGGGGAATGCTAAGACGGGTCCAGACCAGGACCGAGGTCTCTGCCGAATCTTGGCTTGAAGTTTCTAGGTCCTCAAACTTTTCTTCCTTTTTGTTTCTCTGCAGTCGTCTGTTGCTCCGTCCAGACCTCCAGCTCCAGCTCAGCCGAAACCGCCGAGCAACTACCATCAACCGCCGAGCAACTACCAACAACCGCCGAGCAACTACCAACAACCGCCGAGCAACTACCAACCGCCAGCCAGCTCAGGTAACAGTCCTTGCTGAGGAAAACTGTGATTTTGGCTCATAAAATCTGCGTCAGTTTAAGTTTATGATGTTTTAAGGACTTTTTATCTCACTGTGAGACAGATTTTTCCAACAGGAAACAGAAGTTTGTAAACCACTCACTCTCCCACACCAAACCTCCTAGACAGAATCAGTGATTTAAAGTCGGGACACAGGAGCTGCAGGTCCTCTGCTGCCTCATGTGGTCACTTTGTGTCATTGAGGTCAATCTGAACGTTGGATTTGAAACACTGAAGTTACAAAATAAGACATGTGAACTTTGTGATGTAGGCAGCAGTGGATCACCAACTCCTGGGTGTGTGTGTGTGTGTGTGTGTGTGTGTGTGTGTGTGTGTGTGTGTGTCCAGGTGCTCGACCAGGAAGTAAGAACGCTCTGTATCCGAGTATCTCTGTCTATAAATCTGAAACCTCAGGTGAGTAAAAACTCTTACCTTTGCTTTCATTTTATCTCTCCTACTACTCCATTGTCTCCTTCCCTCCTTCCTTCCTTCCTTCCTCCTTCCTTTGACTGGTGACAGAGTTTTTACTTGTGTGTGTGTTTGAGGCTGCAGCTCCCTCTAGTGTTCAACTCTTTGTTTTCCTTCATGTTTCAGATAAATTTGCCTCGAGGAGTCAGAGCGTCGGTATGAACACACACACACACACACACACACACACACACGTTGGACATTCATGACTTGAGGGGACACTGCATTGACTTACATTCATTTCTTGGAGACTTACTTTAACCTTAACCACAATTACGACTGGCCTAATCCTAATCCTCCCCTTAAAACATATCTTCACCTTAAAATGTAGTTATTTATGTTATGGAACACAAGGAAACAAGTCCCCATAATGTGAGTTTAGGTCCCCACAACATTAGTAATACCTGGACACACACACACACAAAGTTTAAGTTCAGTAGAATTTTAAATATAAAACTTCATTATATTATTATTATTGTTATAATTTTTTTAAAGGCGGGGCACTGTCATCAGCTGCAGCTGGCCCCCAGCTGGTCGTCACGGCGACGCACCCGTTCACCGGGCAGCAGCCGGGCGACCTGAGCTTCAGCCCCGGCGACCGCATCACCGTCGTCACCAAGACCGACTCCGAGTACGACTGGTGGGAGGGGCAACTGGATGATGGGCGGGTCGGGATCTTCCCCGCTAACTTTGTTACATACTGAGGCTCCTCCTCCGCCCGCTGGTGTGTCGGAGGTACTGCAGCTACAACACTGGGGCCAGTTACGGGCAGCAGTTAGGGTCAAGAGACGTTTACAGGTCACACTTTAAAGATGAAATCATTAATAACAACTTCATCACAAAAATGTTCTCTCTGGATTTTTAATTCTTTACATTCAAACACAAACATGAATTCATTATTCACACATTCATGTTCTGTCACTTTAGAACTACATTTGAAATATAAACCTACATTAAAAAATACATTTAATCTGGAATATATTTAATCTGACATGAGTTACTGCAGCGTCAGCTGACCAAAGGTCAGCTGACTTTTTCAGGGGTTTTCTTCTTCTTTTTGCTTTGAATAAAATAAATAAATTCTATTTATCAAACATGTTTCTTCACTTTCTTGAAGAGGAACTAGGAAGTCATGGAAGACCACGTAAGACCACATAAGATCGCGTAAGACCGCGTAAGACCACGTAAGACCGCATAAGATCGCGTAAGACCACGTAAGACCACGTAAGACCACGTATCACCTTCTGTGTGGAGAACACCAGGTCATACCTGGGGAGAAACCCGAGGGTCTCCTCTGAACTGAAGGCACTTCTGAATGAGAAGAGGATAGTCGTCCTCTCAGGGGACAAGGACAAGCCGAGGACGCTGCACCACAGTGGACCAGGACGATTCTAATGAATCAGATCTTGATCAGGTCAGAATAGATTTGACCATAGACCCTCCTTTCTCATCCATGGACCCTCCTCCCTGACCCATAGACCCTCCTCCCTGACCCATCGAACCTCCCTCCTGGCCCATAGACCCTCCCGTGAGACTTATTTGAGGTGTATTTTTTGCCGTGTAATCCGATTACATGTGGTGTAATCTAAACTCTAAATCTTGTATAATACGATTGGGTTAAGCATGACGTGTAATCTGATTGGTTGGACGTGACGTGTAATCTGACAAGGTGTGACATGTAGACGTGTAATCTGACATGGTGTGACATGTAGACGTGTAATCTGATGAGGTGTGACATGTAGACGTGTAATCTGATTAGGTGAGGTGTGACATGTAGACGTGTAATCTGACCATGCGGACAGAGCGCGTGTTATGAACGTGTGATAGTTTTTATCAGTTTGTCTAAAGTTCAGTGAATGTTAACGTGTGTCGGTGTGATGATTCTCTCTGCTGTGTGTGTGTGTGTGTGTGTGGACGCAGGTGTAAAGTGAGTGGGTGAAAATCCACCGTGACTCCATGAACACGTGTGAGTGTGTGAGTGAGTTCTAAACAAACAGAAAGTTAATGTGTGAAACGTTGTTGTGGTTGAACCAGAGGTCAGAGGTCACTAAACAAGGAGCATGTTTGAATCATCACAGGGCTAACTTTATTTAAAAAAACAAAAACTACAGGAGACATTGAAACAAAGCTGAAGAAGGTGACGTCATATTACATGCGTTTGTTTCTCATCATGTCCACCAGAGGGCGCTTTCATCCAAGGCTGTCTGTCACAGTCCTCCACTGAGTCAGGAAGTGGACCGTCACTGGTCTCAGGCAGCAGCAGACACAGACCGCAGCCTATGATTGGTCCACTGCTGTACACCACCATGGCGGCCAATGAGATCGCTCCGTTCACCGTGGGCGGGACCAGAGCGTTGACCAGGCAACCGAGACGGAAACTCATGTTGACCAGGGACATGCAGCGCTGTCTGTAACGTGTTTATACATAATCCGATTACTCCAGCTGTAATCTGAATACATAATGTGTGTAATCCGATTATTCCAGCTGTAATCTGAAAACATGTGTGTAATCTGATTACATGAGCTGGAATCTGAATACATAACATGTGTAATCTGATTACATGAGCTGTAACAGTAATGTGCTGGTGGTTTGATGTGGAATCTGATTATGCAAGGTTTACCATGTTAACATGTAATCTGATTCCACGAGATTTGTGTAGTGTGATGACATGAGGTGTAACATCTTGGCATGTGATCTGATTACATTAGGCAAGATGTGTAATCTGATTAGGTAATCTTATTAGGTGAGGTGTGGTATGTAATCTGATTAGGTTAGGCATGATGTGTAATCTGATTAGGTCATGTGTGACATGTAATCTAATTAGGTTAGGCGTGATGTGTAATCTGATTAGGTGAGGTGTGGTATGTAATCTGATTAGGCGAGGTGTGGCATGTAATCTGATGAGGTGAGGCGTGTAATCTGATAAAGTGAGGTGTGTAATCTGACTAGGTGAGGCGTGTAATCTGACTAGGTGAGGCGTGTAATCTGATTGTACCTGACCACGGTGGGGAAGAGCTCGATGCTGTAGAGCGTGGAAATAAAGATGGCTGCCAGGATGCAGAGTTTTCCCAGCAGAGCCAAACTCATCACCAGAACTGCTTCACCTGTCAATCATCAATAAACCCGATCAATACCTGATCACTGATCAATGACAGACTGCAGGGTTCCCGTCCTCACCGTTGTGTCTGGACAGAAGTAAGGACAGGAAGCAGGCGGAGCCGCTCAGGAACAGAGCGAGCATGCTGATTGGCCGTCGTCCCAGCCTAAGCAGTGGCACGAGCAGACACGGAGCTTCTGATAGGCCGGAGAAGAAGTGGGCGGAGTAAACGCCCACGCCGAACGAGCTGATGTTCATGCAGATGCCGAAGTATGTGAGCGCTGACGCCGCGCTGCAGCACAGGTCACATGACTCAATTCAAACTAAACTTTATTGAGCTCACAGGTTTTACAGGGACTTACCTCAGGTAGCTCATGATGAACAGTCGCACCAGGATGGTCGGGTGTCGCAGGTGGACGATGTCACTGGGGGAGGGGCCAGTGGGTGGCTCCTCCTTCTGAGCGCTTTGCAGGTCAGAGCACGACAGCAGCTGCACACACACACACACACACACACACACACACACAGAGTTAGCTGCCGTTTGTTATGATGACATCATCACAGATCTCTGTTTGTTTACCAGAGTGAGACACTGTTCGTCTGCAGGGCTGTTGTCACGGTAACGATCCAACACATCTGTCTTCCTCTTCAGCAGCAGCCAGCGAGGAGATTCTGGGATGGAACTTTATCAAAGACATGAGGACAGGTGGACAGGTGGACAGGTGAGTGTGTGGACAGGTGAGTGTGTGGACAGGTGGACAGGTGAGTGTACGTACAGGAAGAGCGGCAGACAGACGAGCTGAGGCAGAGACAGCATCAGGTGCAGACTCGTCCATGTGGAGCTGAACCAGGACAGAGGACAACTGAGCATCGTCCCCACACTGAAGCAGAACGGCAGGAACGCAGGAGGCCACAGACGAGAGGAGGGAGGAGTCCACTCCACAGCTGTAACACACACACTCCTTCAGTCTGAGGAGGAGCAGGGGGACGAGGAGGACGAGGACGAAGGTAGAAGGATGAGAGAAAGAGGAAGAGAAGAGTAGGAAATGAGGACGTACAGAAGCAGAGGAAGGAAGGGTTCAAGGAGGCGGAGCTAATCTCAGCCTGAAAGTTTCCACAAAAACAAAGTTTTAATGAGGTCAGAGGTCAAAACACTGCTGGACGTCTTCTGTCCTCATTAAGACTTGAGACGTGTGTGTGTGTGTGTGTGAGAGTGTGTGTGTGTCTGTGTGGGCGTGTGTGTGTGTGTATGAGAGAGAGTGTGTGCGTGTGAGAGAGTGTGTGCGAGAGAGAGAGTGTGTGTGTGAGAGAGAGTGTGTCTGTGTGTGTGTCTGTGTCTGTGTCTGCAACTCATCCAGAATGCGGCAGCTCGACTGGTCTTCAATTTACCAAAATTCTCCCACACTACACCGCTCCTCCGCTCCCTTCACTGGCTTCCTGTAGCTGCTCGCATCCGCTTCAAGCTAGTGCTTGCGTTCCATGCTACAAACGGATCCGGTCCAGCCTACATCCAGGACATGATGCCCGCCCACTCCGCGATCGACAAACCGGCTTGCTGCTCCCTCACTGAGAGGATCACAGAGGCACTGCAGAACTCGAGACTGTTCACTGTCCTCGCTCCCAAATGGTGGAACGATCTCCCCATCGACATCCGGACAGCTGAAAGCCTCCACATCTTCCGACGCCGAGACTCTACCTCGACTAAGAGACAAAAAAAAATGTATTGCACTTATGACTAGCACTTCATAGTTTGTTCTACTTGAAGCTCTTACTTACTTCTAGCTCTTATTTGTACCCAAATGTTTAAATGCACTTTTGTAAGTCGCTTTGGATAAAAGCGTCTGCTAGTAGTATTGTGTGAGAAGTGTGTGTGTGTCTGTGAAGTGATGTGTGGTGTGTGAGGTGTGCGTGTGTCAGAGAGTGTGTGTGTCTGTGTGTAGTGTGTCGTGTCGAGAGTGTGTGTGCGCGGTGAGAGAGTGTGTGTCTGTGAGAAGTGTGTGTCTGTGTGGGTGTGTGTTAATGCGAGAGAGCGTGCGTGCATGCGATGCGTGCGTGCGTGCGTGTGTGTGTGTGTGCTTGTGTCTCACCCAGACTAAACGAGCACATGTTTATGCAGCAACAACAAACTCCCGTCAAACCTCGGATGGTGAGGAAGACGAGCGGCTGAGGGAGGAGGGCGGGGACTAGGCCGCACGCCGCGTGCACGTACACACACACCAGCAGCACCGGACGCTTCCCATACCTGCGCATCACCAGAGGGCGTTCATGTGTTACCGTGGCAACAGATGACACAGTGTAAGAAGACGACGTGCGTCTCACCTGTCCGATAGCGTCCCTCCGATCATGGAGCCCAGCAGCTGTCCAAACATGAAGACCGTCTGTCCGTAGGACAACCAGTGTGTCCACGCACACACCGACTGACACACACACACACACACGCAACCATTAGCTTGTTAGCATCCCGCCCTTTATGCTAAGATACGCTAACTGTAGTTTACACAGAACGTTAGCAATTACAAGCTAGGTAATTCAGTGGCTAATGTTAGCATTATACCCAGGTTCACTCACTAGCATGCTAGCTGTGACTCAGCAGCGGCGGCCATCTTGAACTGTGAAGTTGTTGTTGTTTGAGTTTAATCAGTGATCAGCTGATTACACTCAGTCAATGACTGATCACGTCTGTCCACTGTCCTCAGAGGACAATGTCAAGTGCTGACTTTAAAGCTAACTGGCTAACAGAATCAACATGTTAGAAAGTAGATTAACAGGATTATTTGTGATGTATTAACCTGGTTACTCTGTGGCTAATGTTAGCTCAGTAGCAGGCTAATGTAGTCAGTTTAAATGTAAACATATAGATAACAGCTTCATTTTCCTCCAAATATAAACAAAATGGCCGCCAACTTTCCCCCGATATTTAACACAAACATGACATTGTTTTTTTAAAACAGAAGAAACTGTGATTTTTTTTACTTCTTTAAAAACTTTATTGACTGTGACAGTCAAAAGTTACAGAGTGCAGCTTTAACTCACGTCTTCAACACCGGGATGTGATTGGTTGTTGTTGTTGTTGTTGTTGTTGTCGTCCGTCGGTTCCGCCGGCGTGCCGCGCGCCGCGGAGGAGGACGTGTTTCCATAGCGACCGGCACCGGCACCAGCGCAGCTGAGCGGAACCACGGCGGCCGTGAAAATGTCCAGGAAGAAAAGGAAGGAGGTGAAGACGAAGACGAGAGAGAGACGGAGGTAAACAGAGAGCTGCAGAGGAGACATGGTGATGAAGAGGAGCACACACACACACACACACACACACACGTGTGTGTGTGTGTGCTCAGAGCAACAGCTGCTACTGTCACACACTCTCTCTCTCTCTCTCTCTCTCTCTCTCTCACACACACAGAAACACACACTCACACAGAGACAGACACACGTACACACACATCACACACACGCACATTTTCGACATTCATGACTTGAGGGGACATTGCATTGACTTACATTCATTTCTTGGAGACTTACTCTAACCTTAACCACAATTACTACTGGCCTAATCCTAACCCTAACCCTAACCCTAACCTAACCTAACCTAACCTAACCTAAAAAACATATCTTCACCTTAAAATGTAGTAATTTACGTTATGGGGACTTGCTTTTTGTCCCCACAAGGAGGACAAGTCCCCATAATGTGACTGTGTAAACAGGTTTAGGTCCCCACAACATTAGTAATACCTGGACACACATACACACACTCACACGCGCACACACACACATACACACACATATGCACACGCACACACACCACGTTACACGCCGCATATCGCACATGCGCACACACACACACACATATGCTGCGACACACTGCGCACACATACACACACCACATACACACACACGTACACACGCACACACACACAGGCGGATAAATAGGGCTCTTGGCGGGAAAGTGACCACCTGACTGCGGTGGCTTATTAGAGACTATAATTTAGTGCAACACCCAGTGGGAGTATTAACCTGGTTACTCTGCATAAGAGAGGAGAGGGGGAGAGGAATGAGGGGAGGGAACAGGAGCTGAGCGAGTGAGCGCCGTAAAGAGGACAAATCAGAAACCCCCTGGAAGAAGTGGGCGTGTGTTTCCCTGTGTCTCATTTGCATATAAGCGACCACGCACAAAACCAAAACCACTGAACATGTCAGTGAACATGACATGTTCACTGACATGTTCACTGACATGTTCACTGACATGTTCATTAGGACACCAGGGAACTAGTTTAACGTGGAGAAATAGGGTAGAACATGTCTCCTTTAAATTAAGTTCTGTGTAGTTCATCACGTGACCACAAGATGTCACTGTTACATTAAAGTCAGGCTGTCAGACCTGCGTGTGTGTGTGCGGGTATTACTAATGTTGTGGGGACCTAAAACTGTTTACACCGTCACATTATGGGGACTTGTCTTCCTTGTGGGGACAAAAATCAAGTCCCACAACGTAAATAACTACATTTTAGGATTAGGATTAGGATTAGGCCATTTGTAATTGTGGTTAAGGTTAAAGTAAGTCTCTAGGAAATTAATGTGTGTGTATGTGTGTGCGTGTGTATGTGTGTGTGTGTGTGTATGTGTGTGTGTCTGTGTGTGTGTGTGAGTGTGTGCAAGTGTGTGTATGTGTGTATATGTGTGTCTGTGTGTGTGCGTGTTGTCTGTGTGTGTGTGTCTGTGTGTGTGTATGTGTGTGTATGTGTGTGTGTATGTGTGTGTGTCTGTGTGTGTGTGTGTGTGTGTGCAAGTGTGTATGTGTGTGTGTGTGTGTGTCTCTGTGTGTGTGCGTGTTTGTCTGTGTGTGTGTGTGTGTGTGCAAGTGTGTATGTGTGTGTGTATGTGTGTGTGTCTCTGTGTGTGTGCGTGTTTGTCTGTGTGTGTGTGTGTGTGTGTGTGTGTGTGTGTGTGCTCCCTCACTCAGTGATGGGGCCGCTCCGTCACAGTTCTTATTTAACTATAAATTATTTATTTATTTATAAATAATAATGATATAATAAAAAATGATACAATAAATATTTATATATAAATAATTCTATAATAAACAATATAATATTAAATAATCTCGTTTTTTCACAGAAAAAAAACACAGATCAGTTTCACATTAAAGTTCATTCAGATTTAATCAAAACAAAGTATTTACACGATGAAGTCATCAAACATGAATTCCACGTCGTCGTCCTCCTCAGATTATCTTCTTCTGACGGGATTAACAAGTGTTCACGTTCTCTGGTTTACCTCCGTCACCACGGCGGTCGCCGCGGAGACCGGCGACACGTAGACGGACGCCATGTTCTGTAATCCGAGCATGAGACATCGCAGCGTGAAGCGGATCGTCCTCCCGACGTTCTGTCCATGAGCAGTCAGACACACGGGTGAGAGGATTACACTGTCCTAATCCTAATCTGAATCAACATCTGGCACACTGAGCTCAATCTGAGCAAAGAACCTTTGAATTTCAGATCAATTCATTTGCTTATTCTGCTTATAATCTGATTGACACTGTAATCAGATTAAACATCTGCCTCATAAACAGAATATTCTGAATGTAATCTAATTAGGAAGTCACACAATGATTGTATTCTGTTTAATCTGATTCTTAATCTGATTAAGATATTCTGATGATTTTAACTTGAAAAAAAGTCATACTCAGATTAATCAGATTAAGGTGAATTTTTAATGTGAACAGGAATGTGATGGACTAATGTGATTAAGGTCAGCGGTGGGCGTCAGCGTAGCTAATGCTTAAGGGTGTGTGTGTGTGTGTTGGGGTCAAAGGTCAAACTGCTGCAAACAATGACAGTCAATTTCAAACAAACAAAGTCTTATTTTAATGTTTAAAGTTATTGAAGTATTTTTTTCAGCATATTATGATCTTAATCTGATTAAGAAACAGCCTTCTCTGAACCAGATTAAGACTGTAATCTGAATATTCAGATTTTAATCTGATGAGTCGACCTCCTAAACATTATATTCTGTCAGGATGTGATGGATTAATCTGATTACTGTTGTAGCTAATGCTAACTGCTACATGCTCTGTGCTCGGGGTCAAAGGTTATCTTCACAGTTCGTCGATCATTGATTGTTTGTGAAACGAGAGAAAAACAAACCTTCCTGTACTTCTTGTACTTCCTCTTCTTCCTCCTCTTCTTCTCCTCCTTCCTCCTCCTCCTCACCTCTGCCGTCTCCTCCTCTTCCTCCTCGATCAGCGGCTCGTATCGATCCGGCAGAACCGAGAAATAAACTTCCTTTGAGCTTTTCTCTTTCTTCCCGGCTGCAGGAGGAGCGGCCTCCCCTTCCTCCTCTTCCTCCTCACTCTTCTTCTCCTTGTCCTGTGCTCCCATCGTCTCCGTCCTCTCCTTCTTCTCCTCCTGTGATCTTCTTGTTTTCAGACCTTTGGAACGAGGAGGAGTTAAAGTTAACAAACAGCCTGAAGCTGATTTCACTCTTTCATGTCAAACAAACACAGACAAGGATCAACGTGCACATGCACTCACCCCGGGGGACATTATGTCCCTCAAACATGTCCCACAGACACGTCCAACTGAAAACAACGCCGTGTTTAAACACAGTCATGTTGACATGAACCGATGAACACATGAAAATTAGTCACTTTACTGTCGCCTGCAAACGTGTTAAAGGAGATAGATGTGTGTGTGTGTGTGTGTGTGTGTGTGTGTGTGCTGAGTCAACGCTAAAAAGTGCTGAGTCAAAGCTAACAAGTGCTGAGTCAAATGAAAAAGTGGCAGTTAAAGCTAAAAAGTGCTGAGTCAAAGCTAAAAGTGGTGAGTCAAAGCTAAAAGTGCTGAGTCAAAGCTAAAAAGTGCTGAGTCAAAGCTAAAAAGTGGTGAGTCAAAGCTAAAAAGTGCTGAGTCAAAGCTAACAAGTGCTGAGTCAAATTGAAAAAGTGCTGAGTCAAAGCTAACTGAGTCAAAGCTAAGTCAAAGTCTCAGACACAGCACACATCCAAACTATAAGATCAATAATCAATAATCAGAGGTTCACTTAATAATAATAATAATAATAATAATAATAATAATAATAATAATAATAATAATACATTTTATTTGGAGGCGCCTCTCTGGGCACTCGAGGACACCGTACAATACATAAATAAATAAAAACACTAAGCGGAAAAAAATAAAAATATATATATATATATATATATATATATATATATATATATATATATATATTTATATATATAAAACTTGACGTGGAGGGCGTGCTCTGGGCTGGCTCCACCCCCTGGCACTACACTGGATCGAGCCATCATCATCAGAGCCTCAACTGGACAAACGAAGTGTCAATCAATCAATCGATGGATGGATGGATCAATAACATGATGAATACGACCGTGTCGACTGGTCTTCAACTTACCAAAGTTCTCCCACACTACACCGCTCCTCCGCTCCCTTCACTGGCTTCCTGTAGCTGCTCGCATCCGCTTCAAGACTCTAGTGTTTGCGTTCCATGCTACAAACGGATCCGGTCCAGCCTACATCCAGGACATGATCAAAACCTACACCCCAGCCCGCCCACTCCGCGCTCGCTGCCCCCTCACTGAGAGGATCGCAGAGGCGTTCACAGAACTCCAGACTGTTCACTGTCCTCGCTCCCAAATGGTGGAACGACCTCCCCATCGACATCCGGACAGCTGAAAGCCTCCACATCTTCCGACGCCGACTAAAAACACATTTGTTCCGACTCTACCTCGACTAAGACGACAAAAAAAAAACAAAAACAAACTTATACATCGCACTTATGACTAGCACTTCATAGTTTGATCTACTTGAAGCTCTTACTTACTTCTAGCTCTTATTTATACCCAAATGTTTAAATGCACTTTTGTAAGTGGCTTTGGATAAAAGCGTCTGCTAAATGACATGTAATGTAATGTAATGTAATGTAATGTAATGTCCCGAAGTGATTGACAGCTCTTTGTTAAGCAGGTTGTGACGTCGCTGAGAAAATGTGAACAGTGTAAATGTTGATGTACAACGGCTGACTGCTTCCTGTTTGTGTCTCCATGGCAACAAGCTGACTGTGTCCGTCTGTCAGTCAAAGACAGACATAAACGTGCATGACCAGCAGAGGGCACTGTTTGTTTGAGCTGAAGTCAGAATATCGAGTTCTTACTGTGAACACTCTGCGCTCTAGGCTGCCTCCTGGCGGACAGGCAGCAGTACAGGCCAGGACCCGCCTTCAGAGGATGCAGCGCGGTGGGCGGAGTGTAATGACGTCTGATGACATCATCACCTATTTCCTCTTCCCCCTGGTGCATGAGGCTGCAATACAGCACAGTGCCCTCGCTGAGCGTTACCATGGAGACTGTGGTCTCACCCTGGAGACAAGAAGACGCAAAGTCGTGTTTTAAAAATGATAAATATGAGGTCATGTGATGTGCGTCATGTTTTGGTGACATCATCATCTTCACACACACACACACACACACACACACCCCCTAACTCTAAATGTTCGCCAAATCTCCACAGGGAGGAGGAGCAGACCACCATGCTGCACTGACTCTGGTGCCCCCTACTGGTCACAAGAGGAGGGAGGAGTCTGAAGGAGGCGACGCCCCACCTCACTCGACTTGGGTCCGTCCCACTTTTTACAACTGTCCTCACAAATCTGTAAAAAAGACGTGAAAGACGGAGTCAATGTGGACATTTAGCTATATTTGGCTAACATTTTGAGTCTTGTGGGGCGTTGCCTCCTTCAGACTCCTCCCTCCTCCTGTGACCAGTAGGGGGCACCAGAGTCAGTGCAGCATGGTGGTCTGCTCCTCCTCCTTGTGAAGATGGACTGAAGTGGCTCCTCTGGTCCTGGTCCTGGAGCAGATCAGGATGGTTCAGGTGGAGGTGTGGGTGGTGCAGACTGGGGTCAAAGGTCAGAGGGTAGTTGCCACACTGATCTGAGTCCAGCATTCGAGGACCTGGACTGATGTTTGGGGTTTGTGGGTAATGAGGACCTGGACCAGGGGTGGTGGGACTGCAGAAGGAGTTGTTGTCATGGTAACTGTCAGGGAAAAACTGGAAGTCTTCAGTGAAGTCCACGGAGCCCCATGACCCGAGGGAGAGGCCGCCAGACACGAAGCTCAGAGGAGACCACTGCATCTGGTCCAGAGGGGGCACCAGAGGCCCCCAGCTGTCCAGACCTGGACCAGGTCTGTCTCCATGTCCACACACAACACTGTCAAAGAGGAGGCTGTGGGTTTGTCCCAGTCCACTACCAACACGCTGAGGAGGTGTGGGGGATACGTGGTCTGGTTATGGTTCTGATGATGTTGGAAAACTGTGGTCTGGTTCTGGTTCAGATCAGAGTAAACAGGTTATAACAAAGTGACATCATCAGCGTCAGTGATGTCAGAATCATCATCATCTCACCTGCTCCAAGTACGAGTCACACTCCCTCCAATCTGGATGAAGGGATCTTGGATTAAGAGAACCTGGATTAAGGGAACCTGGATTAAGAGAACCTGAATTAAGGGAACCTGAATTAAATGTAAGTCTAAAGATAGTTAAATGTTAAGAAGACAATAACAAACAAATCCTAAATACAAAATCTGGATTCTGAGATCGAGATTAAAACATCAGAAATTACTTATTTTTCTGTTTTTAACGCTAAATATTTAAAATGAAATCAAGTTAATTTCCCACGTTTTACGGCTGTGGTCGGAACGATTTTCTGGCGGATTGTGAGACAGCACGGTCTTGATGTGCTGTGGGACCCTTCAGAATAAAAGCACTTGGTGTTTTAGGAACATTTTGTGTCTTATATATTTTTAAAATACAAACATTGAACCAAAAACAGCCTCATTTTTCTTTCATTTATCACAATCATAACTGTTTAAGAACATTTATCATTCTGTGGATTTGTTTCAGTAACGTGTCACTTTTATTTTCAAGACCAGAAGCGGAAGTGGGTGGTCTTGAATCTTGTCCGTGGTCGCGTCTGTTCAGGTGAGCGCGAGACCAAAGCAGCGTCGTAATCTCACTGTTAATCCACTGTTGAAGTTAGTGGCGCATCTGATTTCATTCATGTTTGCGTGAACGCAGTTGCGGAATAAAGTTTGCGCTCGTTTTCGTTCGAAAACCCGCGGGAATAAGAGTGACGCTAAAGCTGACGCTAGCTAGCAGTGACGTGATCCGCGGTAGGACTTTGAGAGAAGCGCGCTACAGTGACGTCACGCCATGACCTTTTTTTTTTTTAAATGGATACATTTTTAAAAAACGATGTGGATTTATGAGGACGCCATCTTAGATTCGGTGATGTTTTCACACCAGAAATAATGCAAATGTCTGATTAATCTTTTGAACTACGGAGGAATTAGCTTCGCTGTGGTTTCAGCGACTAAATGTCACGCTGTCTTGCCGAAAACATAAAAACTCGAAATGAATTGATTGTTAAAAATATTAGAGCTGAAACAATTAATCGAATGTTAATCGATTACTAAATGAATCGACAACTATTTGATAATCGGTTTGAAGTTTTTTCATGATTAAAACAAGATTTCTGGTTGTTTCAGCTTCTTAGATGTGAATAATATTCATTTCTTTGCTCTGAAGAACAAAGAAAGTGAATCAATTTGGTTTGTGGACAAAACAACACATTTGAGAACATCATCATTTCCACGTTCGACGATCACCGATCAACATTTTTTAAGGTTTTCTGAGATTTCATGGACCAAACGACGAATCCAGAAAATAATCGACAGATGAATAGATTCTGAAAATAATCGTTAGTTGCAGCTCTAAATATCTTTACATGTAGGTTAGTTTTCATTCAGTGATTTAAGAATGTTTTTTTTTTTATGCTAGCTTTCAGCAGCTAGCTTGAGTTGTGAATTCCTGAACGACGTGGTATTTCAACAGTAGGGGGCGCTGTGTCTGTGTAAAAGATCCAAACTGAAGTCTGTCGTCTGTTTTGTTACAGCGTCGTTTTGAAGATGCTTCGTCTTCAGTCGCTGTGATGTCATACATCAGAGGGGCGTGGCCTCTCCTTGGAGGCAGGTCAGGTGTTTGCAGGTGTCTCCATAGAAACCAGTTGTCCAGCAGCAGCAGTAGTGTGGTCCTTCAGTCCCGGTGCACCGACGTGTTCCAGAACCTGGCTCTAGAGGACTGGATCGATGCTAACGTGGACCTGCAGCAGCGCAGCGTCCTCCTGCTGTGGAGGAACCACCCGGCTGTGGTGATCGGGCGCCATCAGAACCCGTGGACTGAGTGCGACCTGACGGCTGTGAGGAGGATGGGGATTCCCCTGGCTCGCAGGCGGAGCGGCGGCGGCACGGTGTTCCACGACCTCGGCAATCTTAACCTGACCTTCTTCACGTCCAAGAAGGCCTACGACAGGAAAAGGAACCTTAAGGTCATCACCGACGCCCTGAGGAGCACCGCGCCGGGACTGGACGTCCACGCCACAGACAGACTGGACATTTTACTCAACGGACGCTACAAGATCTCAGGTGACCCACAATGCAACACTTTTCATAACAATTGTTCACCTGAGCCCGTTACCATAGCAACAATGATGTTGTCACGTTAACAGGAACTGCCTCTCGACTAAGCAGGAAGTCGTCGTACCATCACTGCACCCTGCTTCACTCCGCTGATCGCTCTGCACTCTCCACTGTGCTCCGCCCCTCCTGCCCTGGTATCGTCAGTAACGCCACTCCCAGTGTTCCCTCGCCTGTCGCTAACCTGTTGGACCACGCCCCCATGCTGCAGTGGGAGGAGCTTGTGGACGTACTTGTGCGGCAGTACAACACAGGTACAGCGAGGTTTTTTCTGTCCTGTCCGCTGACTTTAATCTTCAACCACTCACGATGTTTGATTTCCGACCCGCAGAGTTCGGGTTCAGCGCTGTGTCGGCCTTCGTCGACCCGGCTGATGAATCTGCGTTTCCTGGCATTAGCAGGGCGGCGGCAGAGCTGCGCAGCTGGGACTGGACGTTCGGGAAGACGCCGAAATTCAGCGTCCAGACCGTTCTGGACCTGACGGACAAGGAGTCGGCGGTTCGCAGCTCCGCCCACCTGAACATGGAGGTGAAGCACGGATTTGTCAACAGCTGCAAGCTTTTCGTACCCGACGACTGGCTTCCTCCACACCTGAGCGCCGCACTCGCCAACGCTCTGGTCGGCGAGCGTTTCTGTCGCCGCCGAGCATCCGTGTGTGTCGCCGCCGTCGTGTGTGACAGCGGCGACCTGCGGGGGCGACTGCGACGCCTGAGCGACGCCGTGCTGTCAGTCATGAGCTGAGCTCAAACACACGCTGCTGCCCCCGTAGGCTGAAGGACGTCATTACATGGTTAAAACACATGACAAACTGTTTTATTTTTTTATTAAAAACATGAAAATCTCTCCAAAGTGTTTTTCTTGTTTTTAATGTCATTTGTGTTCAATAGTTTATCAATTTCTTCATTTATATTCATTAAAACCATGAAAACTTTATATTTAAACCATGTATTTATTTAACTTATATGTTTGTGTTTTTGCTTAAATTCACTTTTTTTTCAAGTGTACTAATATTAATTTGAAATAAATTTTTTCAGGAAATTTGTCTTATTTTTGTTCTTTTTCAGTTTAGTTCTTTCAAAATAAAAGCACACTGACGTCAAAGAGCGGCGTCACTTCGCATTACGCGTGCGCACTACTTCCAGAGGTGTGAAAAAAGGAAGACCTGTCACTTTGATAATAATTCCTTGAACTGAAGGTTCTGTGTGGTTAGACTATTTTACACATTTAACTATATATATATATAAATATATATATATATATATATATATACATATATACACATGTCATAATAATTACATTCATTATTATTTTAAATACCAGGTACTTTGATTTTTGAAACTTTGTGTATGCAGTATATATATATATATATATATATACATATACATATATATACATATATACATATACATATATATATATATACATATATATACATATATATATACATACATATATACATACACACACTCACATATGTACATAATATTTTTATTACAAATGTATTCATATAAAGATGTCCATGTGTTGTGGCGTCACAACTCTGAGTTCTTTGTTAATTGTCCATTTGTGTGCGGTTGAAGGGAGGGTTTCAGGAAAAGCAGCGGAGTGAGACCTCAGTTGCGTGTGTCTGTCCGCAGACGATCTTGGTCTGATGAGAGCCGTCGGTCGGTGCAGCTCTAACCGGAGAAGCGCAGCGGCAGGATGGGGAAGAAACAGAAGAAGAGCGGGGAGGACAGGTACTGGAGAGGCGGGCCGCCACCACGCACCACCGGTCCACGTTCACACGCGCCGGTGCTTCATTCTCCCGCCGCGTGAAAACGCCACAAACAGACCCCGCTTTCCCGCTGCTTTCTCTATTAGCTTAGCGGCTAAGTGTGCTAGCCGAAGCTAACCACGCGTCAGTGTGAGTGTGTGCACTGGTGGAGGTTTAAAAACGCGCAGAAACGGGTGGAAATCAAACACGCGACAGCCCGCCACGCGGCTTAACACGAGTTAACCTCGGCGTGAGCGGACAGGTTCTCAAACCGAGCCGAGATAGTGTGTGACTTTACTGCTGTTAGCATGTAGAACCTGCGTTAGCATTAGCGCCGGCTCTGTAGGTGCTGTGAGGCTTTAACTCGAGACAGCCTGGGTCAAAGCCCCGGAGCCCGGCTTCTATATTAGCCAGAGTCAACCGGGTAGGCGTAAGTAGCACCAGGCTAAGTCCTCCGTTAGTCCTGGTTCGTCAGAGC
This sequence comes from Solea senegalensis, assembly GCF_019176455.1. Classification (NCBI taxonomy): domain Eukaryota; kingdom Metazoa; phylum Chordata; class Actinopteri; order Pleuronectiformes; family Soleidae; genus Solea; species Solea senegalensis. Next base: position 34,692,963 of record NC_058022.1, read on the forward strand.
TCTGCCACACACACACACACACACACACACCTGGACAGGTAATCAGTGACGTCATCGCTATGTTGACACAGCTGTGGTGATTCGGAACTGGTCCAGATAAGTTCAGTTTTAATTCAGGTAACTAAAGGTTTAACTTAAGCTCTGACTCTGGTTAGTTTGATAACTTGGTGAGGTTTATTTGTTGTTATCCAGCTAATGCCACGCTTAACTCTTGTTAGTTATTATCTGGCTTAACCCTGGTTTAACATCATGATAACATAATAACTAAACTTAGGTTTAAGGAGTTTATCTGGATATAACCAAAGTTAAACGTGGAGTTATTTTGACTAACCAGGGTTAAACGTGGCGTTATCTTCATTAACCAGAGTTAATAGAATAAAACTTGAGGTAAACCTGGTTAAAACCCTACGTTAAACTTGAGTTTAGTTATTGATGGTGTAAGTTAACCTGAATTTAGTTATCGATGGTGTCAGTTAACCCGAGCTTAGTTATTGACGGTGTCAGTTAACCTGAGTTTAGTTATGGATGGTGTCAGTTAACCTGAGTTTAGTTATCGATGGTGCCAGTTAACCTGAATTTTATTTGGCCTGCATGTTAGGTTTGAATCAGTTAGCCCTGAGTTTAGTTATCGATGGTGCCAGTTAACCTGAATTTAGTTATTGATGGTGTCAGTTATTAACTGGTGAATCAGTTAACCTGGATTTAGGTATGGTTTAGTTATTGATGGTGTCAGTTAACCTGAGTTTAGTTATCGATGTTGTCAGTGAGCTGGGGTCCAGGTCAGGGGGCTGATGGGAAATAAAGCACTGAGAGGAAAACACAGTCAGCATTTTGTTGTTGGTTCCCATGGTAACTCACTCACACACACACACACACACACACACACAGTGATGTTCTATTATCTCCACCTCGGTGTCGTATGTCACATGATCAGGCTTTGTCTCCTCTGACCTGAGCCTCTGTTTGTCGTCTGACTGACTGACTGTTGTGACTGACTGGCTGATTGATTGTAGGGCTGGGTGATATGGACTAAAAGTCACATCTGGATATTTTTTAGCTGAATGGCGATACTCGATATATATCTGGATATTTTTTTCTGTCCTTCTGTCCCCCAAAGCTTTATAGCATATTAGATCAAATGTTTTCAATAAGGGAAACCCTTTAAAAAATAAACAAACAGTCCGTTATATAGTTTAAGCCACATGCCAAAGGTCAGAGGTCACTGAAATAAAAATGGAAAAAAAAGAAACAAATCTCTTTCCTGCATGACAATAATATACAGTCATTAATTCAAAAATACAATACTGTTACAATTTTAACAGAAATAAAAACGGACTAACAAACATGACTAATAAAATAATATCTGTGAAAATGAATGCTTCATTGGGTTTGAACAATTTTCTCAATTGTTTCACATATTATGATAAATGTTATATCATATTTCACACAGCTTGTTGATATAAATTAAATAATGTCTTATGTTTTATTATCAATATTGACAACTTCAAGCTTCCATATGTCCAAAAGTGACTGACAGTAATGGAAAATAAGTCAAACTATGAACCAGCTAGTTCCCGCCTCCTCAGCAGAGCTGAACAATAAATCTGACACACCTAGAGAGGCGGGACTTAAGGCAGAACAGCCAATCATCAGCCGGTCACACTTAAAGCTTGCAGCTCATGTATTATCATTGGCGATGTTGTCCCATGTTATATCTCCTTTAGAAATATATCGATATATATTAAAATATCGATTGATTGATTGATCGAGCGATTTGTGTTCAGTGCCAAAGGTGATGACATCGACATTGATGCTCTGGCAGCAGAGATTGAAGGAGCTGGAGCTTCTAAAGAACCGAAAGGAAAGAAGAACAAGAAGAAAGGAACCAAGAAAGATGACTTTGAGTAAGACCACACTCTCTCCTTCATTTGTCCCCTTCTTTACTTTCCTTTCCTTTGACTCCCCTGCCTTTTCCTTGTCACTTCCATCCTTTCTTTCCTTTCCTCTTGTCTTCTGTCTTCTCTGACGTCCGTGTGTCTGTCCTGCAGTGAGGACGACATCCTGAAGGAGTTGGAGGAGTTGACTCTGGAGACGCACGGAGGAAAGGTAACGAGTGAGGAAGAGGAGGATTCTTCATCCTTCAAGTTTATTATAAATCATAAATTTACTGTGTCGATGAGCAGAAACTGGACGTCACAGAGGAGGCGGAGCCTGTCGAGCCGCTGAAACCGGAGAAGAAGAAGACCAGAAAGGGCAAGAAGGGCGGAGCCAGTCCTGAAGATGAGGAGGGCGATGAAGGTCAGGAAGATGCAGAACAGAAAGAGAAGAAGAAGGTGAGAGGTCACATCCTGTTTGACCCCTGACCTGCTCTCACAGGTCTGATGCCTCGTCTTTGCCCCCGCAGGTCGCTTTTGAAGCTCCGCCCTCTGACTCTGACGACGACAGCAGCTCACGTTCTCATCTCAAGACTAAAGGAGGAAAGAAAGGTGGGAGAGGAGCGTCAGTGTCAGACGAGGAGGAGGACGAAGGAGTGAAGGGAGGAGGAGGAGGAGGAGAGGAGGACGACGACGATGACGAGTGTGACGAGTTCACGTCCAGGAGAGAGCAGAAGAAGAAGAGCAAAGGGAAGGCGGCCAAGGCAGACAGTGATGACATGGAGGAGGAGCAGGGAGGAGGCGGGGACTTCAAGATGAAGACGGCGGCGCAGAAGAAGGCGGAGAAGAAGGAGAGGGACAAGAAGAAGAAGGAAGAGGAGAGGATGAAGCAGAGGAAGCTCAAAGAGAAGGAGGGTGGCGAGGCAGCCAAGAAGGAGCCAGAGAAGAACGCAGAGGCCACGCCCCCTCAAGTCACAGTGCCTGCCGCAGCAGAGGCGGAGGAACAGGAAGGGGCGGAGCCAGCTGCTGAGGGTACGCCAGAATCATGTTTTACTAACACGTTGTAAGTGAATGAGTTGATCTATGACGCTGCGTCTTCTTGTGTTTGACCAGAGGAGGGCGAAGGTGACAAGAAGAAGAAGGACAAGAAGAAGAAGAAGGGAGAGAAGGAGAAGGAGAAGGAGGAGGAGAAGAAGAAGAAGGGACCCAGCAAAGCCACAGTCAAGGCCATGCAGGAGGCACTGGCCAAGATGAAGGAGGTGAGGGATTGTGGGAAATGTAGTGGAGAGAGTTGTTGTTGTTGTTGTTGTCATGACGACTGACAGTCAGTGTTGTTGTTGTTGTAGGAGGAGGAGCGAGCCAGACAAGAGGAGGAGGAGCGACTGAAGAGGCTGGAGGAGCTGGAGAAGCAGCGGCTGGAGCAGGTACCACACAAACACCTCCTTCTCTTTCCTTATGTTTGTCTTTACCCATCAGCCATCTCTCTGACTCCGCCCATCTCTCCACCCCTCAGGAGCGCCTGGAGCAGGAGCGCAAGGAGAAGAAGAAGCAGAAGGAGAAGGAGAGGAAGGAGCGGCTGAAGAAGGAGGGGAAGCTGCTCACCAAATCCCAGAGGGAGGCTCGAGCTCGCGCTGAGGCCACGCTCAAACTGTTGCAGGCTCAGGGTAATCTGCCTGTCTGTCTGTACGTCTGTCTGTCTGTACGTCTGTCTGTCTGTACGTCTGTACGTCTGCAGGAAACTAAGTAAGCAAGTATGTACTCGCTTACTTAGGAAGTATATACTTGAGAAGTACGCTGGGAGTATATACTTGACGAGTACACAAGTATGTGGTTGTTTCTCAATACTCAAGTATGCAAGTATGTATGTATTGTTCTGCCGTTTGAATGGTGGCTGGCGCCAAGTGCTGCAGCATCATTAGCGCCACCGTAGAGAAAATGACTCATTTCTCGCCTCAAATGATGTTAAAACTTTGTTCCGGGACAAAGAACAATATTTATTTCAGATTTATATTTCGAAAATGTATTCTGGGATACATGGCCATCCCAAGTACGCTTAAGTCACCTCCGATGCATACTTGGTAAAAATGGGCGGAGCGAGAACACTTCCGGGTTTGAGAACCGTCCTCACTGTTCGCTTACTTGAGAATTGGAACAGAACTTGGACTGAGGCTGATGACGTTTTCACAAGTACGGGAGTACACAAGTACACACAAGTACGCACAAGTATGGATATTGAGACATGGCCATTGTCTTCATAATGAAGTAAAAGGATCAGTAGCGTTGAGCTGTTGTCCACACGGGGGCAGTGTAACATAATCTGGAGCTGCTCCTCAGGGAGAAACGTTCATGTTCAGTAGTTATGAAGACGCTGCAGCTCCGTTACCATGGTAACCTCTCTGTTGAAATGGCCATCCTATCAGAAAAGTCTGATCTGAAACTGATTATTTGTCATTGATTATTTTGATTATATTTTAAACTAAATTTAGATAATCTTAATTTACACTGTGCCTCAATTTCTCATTCACTGACAGATTATTTACTGTTTTACTTTTCATTGACAGATTATTTACTGTTTACTAATGGTTTCACTGTTTATTGACAGATTATTTACTGTTTACTAACTGTTTTACAACAGGGTTTCACACTGTTGACGGTGCAGTGTGAGGATGTTGATGTGTTAGGTGATCAATAATCATGTATTGATTGTGTGCAGGTGTTGAAGTGCCATCCAAAGACTCTGTGCCAAAGAAGAAACCAGTTTATGGAGACAAGAGGAAGAAGAAGCCCACTGCTGCTTCTCCTGAAGGTAAACACTGCTTTTCCTGCCTGTACACAACAACAACAACATTACATGTCATTTAGCATGTCATTTTCAACAACAACAACAACAACAACAACAACCACCTGTGCTCCACAGAAACATCAGTGGTCACGTCACCAACGCCAGAGACTCCCGAGCCGGTCGCCAAGGAGACGGAGGCCAAGACACCGGCTGCACCGCCAGGTGAAGCCCACAGGATGTAGAGAGGAGCAGGAGGAGAAAGACGAGGAGAAGGAGTGCTTTGTTTAATTATTTGTTTGTTTGTTTATGGTAAACAGAAGTGAAGCCTGAAGCTGCCGTGGACGACTGGGAGGCCATCGTCAGTGATGAGGAGAAAGGTGAGGACGTGGTGCTCTATTACGACACACTGATAATCTGAGATTTTATAGATGAAATGCTTGTGTTTCCTGTCAGAGCTGAAGAAAGTTCACATTGAGGTGAAGGAGGAAACGGCGGCGCCTCCTCGGACGGCGGCCAGCGACGATGGCGAGGAGGACAACGACGGCGACGAGGAATACGATGACGAGGAGGAGGAGGAGGAGGAGGAAGAAGAGAGCGAGGAGGAAAAGGAGTCGACACCAATGGCGGCTCGCGGCAAGAGGAAGGAGAGTGAGGACGAGAGCAGCGAGAGCGACGATGATGACGGGAGGACGAAGGAGGAGCGACTGTACGACCGCGCCAAGAGGAGGATAGAGGTGAGACTCTGGAAGCTCAGCAGGAGTGAGTGCTCTGCTCTTTTTACCTGTCTCTGTTCCACCCACTCGGTGTGTGTGTGTGTGTGTGTGTGTGTGTGTGTGTGCGTGTGCGTGTGTGTGTTCCTATAGAAACGGAGGGCTGAGAATCTGAGGAACACTGACACGGAAAAGTTAAGAGCTCCAGTGGTGTGTGTGCTTGGACACGTCGACACCGGCAAGACCAAGATCCTCGACAAGGTAAATAATAACAGTGTAAACTATCTGTAAACCATCTGTAAACAATAGGGATGGACCGATATGACTATTTCCGCCGATACCGATATCCGATATTAATATTGCTGCTATGGCCGATAACCGATATCTACCGATATCGATATATGTTTTAAAAAAAAGTTTCTGAAATGATAAAAGTTTGTACAGAATGAAAATCATGCAAGCTGAATTTTTGAATGTCTTCCTTTATTTTCAAAACATGTTTTACCTCCAAATAACAAGGTCACATAAGACACAAGTAACCAACTACAAGTAAAGGTTTTTATAAACCTTTACCACTTGTAGCAAGTGTGTAACTAAATTAAAGTACAGTTTAACTCCCTCAACTCACTAAACTCCTTTGAGAAAGTTTGGATCATAAATTACAAACATGAACATAAATAAAAATAATACCCTGCCAAAGTTACTGTAACCGAGATAAGGGCGTCTATACTGGGTACGTAAATAAAGTCAACAACCCTTCCTCCCGGCAACAACAACCGCGCCACTTCCCTTCACAATAAAACTACACAACAGATATGAGAAACAATACCTGACAAGCTCTACTAAGAGCTGCCATAATAAAAAAAACATGTTAAAATACTTTATCAAACTTGCCAGTATTCATGGCAACCAGATATTTATTCAATTGCAAAACATCGGAAAAGTAGCGCCGACTTGGCAGGTTGTTGCGGGGTTCAATATGCGCTATCAACCGTCGGAACCCTCGGCTGGTCGTCAAGAGCAATCATTTCCATTACCTTGATCGTTATTGCCCTGGCCACTGTCTTCCTTTGGTCGAGTCCCAGCTGCGCTGCTTTCTTTTTGTCTGCTGCCTAATGTTACTAGCGTTAGCTTCCTGCCGTTGTTTGTGTACTTCAGGGTGGCAGTTTTTCAAATGACATAATCAAATTTGTGGTATTGAATGACTTGACGTGGAACCCTCCGCGCATTACCTCGACTTTGCAAGTGTTGCATAATGCTTTTTGCGTATCTTCTATCAACACCCTGAAGAATCGCCCACACCGCTGACATTCTCTCTCCTCAACACACACACACACACACACACACATCTTGTGCTGCGCTTGCGCCACTGACACTGTCATATGCCCAAACAAATGTCACATGGTCTCCCCTTCCCGACACACATACACAAACAGCAATTAGACGGGTATAAACATCGGTTGTTAAAATCGGCGCAGTTTTACTCATTGAACCGATGCCGATATGTTAAAAAATGACGAACATCGGCCGATAACAATATTAATGCCGATATATCGTGCATCCCTAGTAAACAACAATGTAAACTATCTGTAAACAACAGCGTAAACCCTCTGTAAACAACGGCGTAAACTATCTGTAAACAACAATGTAAACTATCTGTAAACAACATAAACCATCTGTAAACAACAATGTAAACTATTTGTAAACAACTTAAACAACAGCGTAAACCCTCTGTAATTAGCGTAAACCCTCTGTAAACAACAGCGTAAACTATCTGTAAACAGCGTAAACCCTCTGTAAACAACAGCATAAACTATCTGTAAACAACAACTCAAACCATCTGTAAACAACAATGTAAACTATCTGTAAACAATTTAAACAACAGCGTAAACCCTCTGTAAACAACAGCGTAAACCCTCTGTAAACAACGTAAACCATCTGTTAACAACAGCGTAAACCATCTGTAAACGACAATGTAAACTGTCTGTAAACAACTATGTAAACCATCTGTAAACAACTTAAACAACAGCGTAAACCATCTGTAAACAACTTAAACAACAGCGTAAACCATCTGTAAACAGCAGCTTAAACCATCTGTAAACAACAATGTAAACTATAAACAACCATGTAAACTATCAGTAAACTATCTGTAAACAACAACTTAAACCATCTGTAAACAACGCAAACAGCATAAACCATCTGTATACAACAATGTAAACCATATGTAAACCATCTGTAAACAACAATGTAAACCATCTGTATACAACAATGTAAACCATCTGTAAACAACAATGTAAACCATCTGTAAACAACAATGTAAACCATCTGTAAACAACATATCCGTAAACAATGCAAACTATCTGTAAACAACAACTTAAACCATCTGTGAGGTAAATGAGCTTCACCCACTCTTTATTTACTCTTTACTTTGTATGTATGTGTATGTGTGTGTGTGTGTGTGTGTGTGTGTGTGTTTAGCTGCGACACACTAACGTGCAGGACGGTGAGGCTGGAGGAATCACTCAGCAGATTGGAGCCACAAATGTCCCCAAGGAGACGATCGAGGAGCAAACGAGGATGGTTAAGAACGTATGACACACACACACACACACACACACTCAGACACACACAGATGATATCATATAAAGAGTTGTGTTTGTTCAGTTTGAAACAGAAAACATCAGGATTCCCGGCATGTTGATCATTGACACACCAGGACACGAGTCCTTCAGGTAAAAACCTGGAAAAAAGCAAACCCCGGAGTGGCACGATAACGTACGGCGATCGCAGCTCGTGACTCCACCTCTTTGTTTCCATAGTAACCTGAGGAACAGAGGCAGCTCCCTGTGCGACATCGCCATCCTGGTGGTGGACATCATGCATGGTCTGGAGCCTCAGACTCTGGAGTCCATCAACCTGCTGAAGGAGAAAAAGTGTCCCTTCATCGTCGCCCTCAACAAGGTCTGAACCTGCCGCTCACAGGCCCCGCCTCTTCCCAGTTCCCTCTTCCTGTTTATCTCACTGTTGTTGTTGTCGTCGTCGTCAGATCGACCGTCTGTATGACTGGAAGAAGAGTCCGGACACGGACGTCGCGACCACGCTGAAGAAGCAGAAGAAAAACACCAAGGACGAGTTTGACGAGCGAGCCAAGGCCATCATCGTGGAGTTCGCCCAGCAGGTGGCAGAGTCCTCCACCACTCACACACTGATACTGCGCTCACTTTAACATGTTTATGTTTAAAAATGAAAGCAGATTATGTGTCAAACAAACATGACAGTGGAATTAGCAGAGGTGTTATGGTGGCAGTCATCTTGTAATCCCATGTCAGGGTCGGTGAGGTTGCGACTTTCCGAGTTCCGACTACAAACAGAACATGTCATAAAAATATAGATAATGATAATATAACACTAATAAATAAATATATATGTGTATATATATGTGTATATACATATATACACATATATATATATGTATATGTGTATATATATACATATATATATATATATATATATATATATATATATATATATATATATATATATACACATGTATGTATATATATGTGTATATACACATATATATACATATGTATGTATATATGTATAGACTTATACAACAATCATTAGCTTGAAGTGTTTAAGGTATATGCTAACGAAAACTGAAGACAATTAAGATGATAGTTCATTAAAGGTTTAATGAAACATGCATGTAGCAACAAACAATCGTAGCATAAAGTGCAAACAGCTGAGTAAACGGATAAGGCACTGGCCTAAACAACACAAAAATAAATAGGCCTACTTAAGGTTTTTCTTTCATTTTTCTTTGGCATCAAACACTACAATGAGGTTGTTATTAACGTTTTGTTCTCACTGACTCAAATATAATATCAGTGCTCACAACTGTTACTACACTGTTATAACGTTACAGAAAACACATGAAATATGTGTGCTAAGGCTAATGAATCAAATCGTCATGGCTAATGTTAACGTTTACAGCTATCAATAGGAGTAAGTAGTAAGTCAGCTCTCTGTTTACGCTAATGTTAGCAGCTAACTAGCCAGTTAGCTTAGCGAGACGACGGTCCCTCTTCGTCGTCGTCAGCCACAACGTGCTTCCTTTTCAGGCGCTCGTGTATCGCGCTTGTGCTGCGGATATTGCATTGCACACTGTTTTCTTTTGTTTTCTTCAAATGCTCCCACACTTTTGAGCTCCGTTGCCGCTGGGTAGCCATAATACCAGAGAGCCCGTCTGGTATAACTTCCGGTGACATCACGGCTGACCCAAATTACCACTACTGCGCATGTGTGTCAAGGACAGAAAGGCAGACGCGGCAGTTTTGAGAGAGAAAAACACAGCATCGACTATTACATTTGTTGTCGACTAATCGTGGCAGCCCTAGTCGTGAGATGATTCCAGATTATTGTTGCTAGTCGTGAGGTGGTTCCAGATTATTGTTGCTGGTCGTGAGGTCATTCCAGATTATTGTTGCTAGCCGTGAGGTCATTCCAGATTATTGCAGTCTCATGGATGTAGTTTGTGTTTGTGCTGCTCAGGGTCTTAACGCCGCGTTGTTCTTCGAGAACAAAGACCCCCGGACGTTCGTGTCGTTGGTTCCGACCTCGGCCCACAGTGGTGACGGGATGGGAAACCTCATCGCTCTGTTGGTGGAGCTCACACAGACCATGTTAGCACGCCGGCTAGCACACTGTGACGAGCTGCGAGCTCAGGTCATGGAGGTGAGAGATTATTTTTATTATTATTATTGTTGTTTATGTTTCCGCTTCAGTGTGTTTACGATGTGGCCCGCGTGTTCAGGTGAAAGCTCTTCCTGGGATGGGAACGACGATCGACGTCATCCTCATCAACGGACGTCTGCGGGAGGGAGAGACCATTATTGTCCCGGGGGTGGAAGGACCAATCATTACACAGATTAGAGGTTTACTGCTGCCTCCGCCTCTGAAAGAGCTCAGAGTCAAGGTAAACTGCCCAGATTATTAAATTATGTCAGATGTTAATAAAGATTAACATCTGACATCTGATTCAGATTAGAGATAAACTTGTTGTGACAAATAATAATTTCTGACCTTAGGTTACAGTTTATTGTTACAGATGATGGCTTTAATTTACAGATTATTGTTCCAGATAAATGTTTCAGATTACAGATTATTGTTGAAGACAAATGCTTTCGATTACAGATTATTGTTACAGATGATGGCTTTAATTTACAGATTATAGTTCCAGAGAAAGGTTTCAGATTACATGTTATTGTTGGTCATTGATACAGCCACACTCACAGTGATTGATTGATCTTTTGATTAATGGATTTCTTGGATTGATTGATTGATTGATTGATTGATTGATTGATGTGTAGAGTCAGTATGAGAAGCACAAGGAGGTGTCGACATCTCAGGGTGTGAAGATTCTGGGTAAAGACCTGGAGAAGACGTTGGCGGGCCTCCCCCTGTTGGTGGCTCACAAGGACGACGAGATCCCCGTGCTGAGGGTAACACACATACGCACGTGCACACACACACACACACACACACACACCCACACAAAGATTAACAGTCTCATGTTGTGTCTTCAGGATGAACTGATTCGTGAACTCAAACAAACTCTGAACTCCATCAAACTGGAGGAGAAAGGAGTTTATGTTCAGGCGTCAACTCTGGGTTCACTGGAGGCTCTGCTGGAGTTCCTGAGGACGTCCAAAGTCCCCGTCAGTCTCTCTGTCCTCTCTACATGTCTGTCTGTCTCGATACATGTCTGTTTACCTGGTTTTGTGGCAGGACCTTTACTTTGAAAGTCAGCAGGAAGTAAAGAAGTTAACCTCTCTCTGTGTGTGTGTGTGTGTGTGTGTCTACAGTATGCTGGTATCAACATTGGTCCAGTCCATAAGAGGGACGTGATGAAGGCGTCCACCATGTTGGAACATGACCCTCAGTGAGTGACATTTTAGCTGCTAAGGCTAACATTAGCGACACAGTGATGTCAGAGATGTGTGTGCGTGTGCACAGGTACGCCGCCATCCTGGCCTTTGACGTGAAGGTGGAGAGGGAGAGTCAGGAAATGGCCGACAGTCTGGGAGTTCGTGTCTTCTCAGCTGAGATCATCTACCATCTGTTTGACGCCTTCACCAAGTACAGAGAGGACTACAAGAAGTCCAAGCAGGACGAGTTCAAGTGAGACAACACACACTCTTGTCTCACACACACTCACACTGTCTCACACACTAACTGTCTCTCTCTCTCTCTCTCTCTCTCTCTCTCTCTCTCTCTCTCTCTCTCTCTCTCTCTCTCTCTCCCTCCCTCTCTCCCTCCCCCTGTAGGAACATTGCTGTGTTTCCAGTCAAACTTCGAGTTCTTCCTCAGTTCATCTTTAACTCCAGAGATCCCATCGTCATGGGTGTGTGTGTGGACGCTGGAGTCCTGAAGCAGGGGACGCCGCTCTGTGTCCCCAGCAAAGGAGTGAGTCACCTGACCTCACTTTATCTGACACCAGGAGAACAATTGTTACAGATTATGTTTTTCTCTATAAAATAGAAAAGAATAATCTCAGATGTATGGATTTTTTCACTTCCGATATGATACCAATATTGCAGCCTTGAGTATTTGCAGATGCCAATTTTTTAGTGTGGAATGTTAGAATAGACTTGATCAAGTGATATTTTTTAAAAAGAGAACACTAGTATGAGAACAACTGACCCATTTATTATTAACCAATGGTTACATACATTTTAACCTTCAACATAAGAATATTGGACGTTTTTCCATGTTAATTTCATACAGTCTATGGTTCATTTAATCAGGAGGAAAGTACTAAGTGGTAATGGGGGTGTTTTCAGAGCAGCCGTGTTTCACAGGTAACAGTGTGTCTTCAGAGAAAACCCCCCTTCCTTGTTTTCACTATTTTGGATTAGCCAGGGTGAGCGACTCATCCCGCAGGTAAACCCGGAGCCCGAGGACCGGCCCCACGGACGTACTTCAGGACACATTTAAAGCACACAAAGCCCTTGGCATGGCTGCTTTTTGGGGTATAATTAATTAACGTTGGCTGTTGAAAGTCGGCAGGTGGTGCTGGTTTATGAAATAATGTTTTTGCAGCTCGCTTCAGGATGAGCTAGCATGGTGCTAATGGCTAATTCGCACTCACTGTGCGGCTTCGTGGTCTCTGAGCTCAGAGGTTAAAGAAAAATGTTTAACCTCTGAATTAGCAGTAGCGCACACACACACACACACACTGTTGTGATCATGTGATGGACATGCATCCAACACGCAGAGCCCACGTAATCACAACGGGCGCTGCTGGATAGAAGAGCGGGAGCAGAATGGACTATTGTATCGAAGCGTTTATGTCGGAGATTTTAGAGGCAGTCCGATATAATCCGATATGCGTTTTTTGGCTGATATTGGACTGATATCCAATATCAATATCGGATCAGGACGTCCCTACTCAGATGACAGATTATTGATTACATACATATACAGTGTTGCATTTGCAATTGATCCGTTATTGTCACAGACTTCATTTACGGTTTCCAGATTCTTGCCTCCAATGGCAGATTATTGTCCCAGATCTCCAGTTGGTTCAGAATGAAAACAATACATTATTTCAGATTAGAGATAATTGTTTTATATTACAAATTATAGTTACAGATGGTTGCTTTAGATTACAGATTATTGTTGCTAGTAATCAAGATTGTTTCAGATGATAAATTACTGTTTCTAGTAATCACAGAGGTGACAGATTATCACAGATTAGGGTGTGTGTGTTTCAGTTCGTGGACATTGGTGTGGTGACGAGCATCGAGATGAACCATAAATCCGTGGACAGCGCTAAGAAAGGTCAGGAGATCTGCATCAAGATCGAGCCCATTCCCGGCGAGTCCCCCAAGATGTTTGGCCGCCATTTTGAAGCCACCGACATCATGGTCAGCAAGGTGAGGCCCTGCCCACTGAGGCAGACTAGCACTGTTGACCTCCAACACAGCGGTGCCCCGTGTGAGGCTCAGAGGTCGTGTTATGTCATTCCACATCAAAACAAGACACTTTCATTTTGAAAATGCCAACATTTTTCTGTCATAATGAAATATTGTGACATAATCTCAGCTCATGTCGCACACCCTGACTGAACAGGTGCCTCCTGACCCCCAGATCATTAATAATGCCAGTCATGTGACCTTTGACTTCCTGTGTTTGTTTCCCTCGTCTCAGATCACGCGGGCGTCGATCGACGCGCTGAAGAACTGGTTCAGAGACGAGATGCAGAAATCTGACTGGCAGCTGATCGTTGAGCTGAAGAAGACCTTCGAGATTATCTGAGGGACCTCACACACACACACACACACACACACACACAGACTTCCTCAGATTACAGGAAAGGAAAAGAATTAAAAAAAAAAACAAGACGTGAAAGTGTTTTTCTGTGAGAAACGAACCGTTTTTACCACTGTTGTAAACAGTGATAGTTTAGACATCACACACAGATGCACACACACACACACTCAGTATTCCAGCGTGCCTGTTCTCCAGCAACTACGTTGTTTATTCTTTTTCTTCTTCTTCCCTGTGGCTCCTTCATTTCCCAGGCTCCGCCCCCCATCCCTCCAGGTGCATTATGGGATCTTACAGAGGAAATAAATAAATTGAGAAAAAAAAAGATTCTTTGGCGGCTTCACGTTGCGTGCGTGGTTGTTTTGGCGGCCATGTTGGACTCGAGGGCGTTTGAACTGAAGATTTTAACGTGTTTTTTTTTTTTGCTGCGACCACTGATGTAATAAATGTCCTTGATTCTGATTGGTCGACCTGGATCTGGAGTGGGAGAGCGCACGGACCAGGACTGTCGATCTAAAAGTGATCAAGTGAAATAATCATGGAAAAAATCCTGGATCATTTTCACTGAGGTCACTTTAGAATTGTCTGAATTCACTGCTGTGAAAAGATCAATTTATCTGAGATTATCATCTGAGGTTATCATTTGCTCACAGACACTGAAGACAACTGTTGTGTTTTTCTTTATTTTTATTTCAGAATAAAACATTTCAGCTCCTCAAAACAAAGATGAACTCATTCACCGTCAACTGCAACAAATGTCAAATTTATGGCCAAAAATAAAAGTGAAAATCAAATTTTATACCAAACAAAACAAATCTTTACATTTATACATATCTTCATTATCTAGACCCAATTGTAAGTGCTGGATGTATGATATATTTATTAGATAGTCATATTTACAAAGCAATTAATAATAACAGAAAACTGAAGGCAAAGCATCTAATATTAACACTTCAGCAGTTTTCTCATGGACTCGTTTAATAATTAAAATTAAAACCTTTTAAATTCATATCTAAACTTGCAATGTTTGACATCTTAGTTTTTCTTGCTTATTTTAAATTATCGAAAACACTTTAAAGTCTACAAATATACAAACATTGAATGTATATCAGTTTTTTTGCATAAAATTTGATTATTTTCTGAAAACAAATGTACACAAAGCTAAATATTACAGAATTTACAGCGGGGAATAATAAATCGAACCGTTAGCCGACGTGCTGCACGGCAGCCGGGATAAAATACCCGTGAAGGTCCATGTGGACACTGGCGGGGATTGTAGCTCGGGCGATTTCTTTGAAGGTTTTAGCATCCAGTACGAGCATGAACGGAGAGACTTCGGGGTCCGATGAGATGATGGACGACAGTACGACACCTGGAGGAGACAAACGAACCAGACGCCGTCACAACCTGAGAGGAAGAGATCGTTAAAAAACAAAAACGTCACTTACCGTCATCCTCCTCCACGGCTCCGGGAGACGCCACAAACACCGGCTCTGACGGGAAGCAGCTCTCCTGTCTCCACTCCACGTGTTTCCTCTCGACGATGTCGATCTTTGCAATCTGTTGGACGACATATTTAGATGGCGATCGGGAAGTAAAGCCCCTCCCCCTAATACACAGACTGAAAAATCCAAAATCTACTTATATTTCTGTAGTGTGCGACAGACCAAAGTTTGTACTCACATTAGCCGTGAACGACTACAGTTTTTGGTCATGTTTTTGCAGGTGTGTCACCTTGTTAGGATGAGGGGACCATTCCACCCTGGATCCATAGAAGTATCTGTACTTCTTGGTGTTGTAGTTGTAGTTGATTCCCGGCAGCTCCAGACCTGAACAGGTAACCACACGTTTGTTTGGGGACATAAACCCATGTTTGAACCCTAACATGTCAGCAATGAGGATGACAGACCTCGGAATATGGTGTCCGGCTGGCAGTAGACGGATCCATCCTCCTGGACCACTGCCTGGGCCGACGTGTCCGTCAGCGTCACCAGGTTGGTTTCTCGAGCAGAGTCCTGGAAAACCAACCAACCCACAAATGAATGAAAGAAACCTGAAGGGAACTCAAGTCCTCGGCTTGTATATTCCCCCTTAACTGTACCTTTTGGACATTGAGTGGCAGGACAAATCTCTGGCAGGTTGGTCTGGAGAAATCCTCATGGGACTGGATGAAGCCATTGGCTTCCTGCATCAGATTTTTGAAGTAAAACATGTTGTACAGACTGCTGTCCTTGTAGCTGACCAGGTCAAACACCACGTGACCGTCTTCCTCGTAGGCGTTGATGTGGTGGAACACCACCAGGGCGTCGCTGTAGAATCGGGTACCCACCTCCTTTCCGGTCTTTCTGTCAATGATGTGAAACAGTGTCTGGGTAGACACAGACATAGAGGACACTGAGGACAGGTCATAACATATCAGATGATTTTATTTTGATCTTTTGCAGATTCCTCGTGGAAATTTGCCCCTCCAAACAGAACTATAATGGATCAAGAGTAGAACCCTGAGGAACTCGTTGTGTAAGTCCATGATAACGATATAAAGCTATTGTATGTGGTTCTAATTGTACCAACTGTGAAACCTTACGATGTCGTCTTTGTCGAATTTGAGGCAGTTGCCCCAGTTGTCCTCTCTGAAATAAGCCGTGCCCAGTTTGATGATGTCCAGCTTGAAGGGCTGCTCCACGAACACGATGTAGTTGTCGGTCATGCCGAAGCTGTGGAAGTAGCTCGGGCACAGACTGGATCTGAATGGAATGGCACAGATCTTCTGCACTTTCCTCAATGCTGGCTTTTGGCTGTCTTTATCTGGAACAGACAACTTGTGGGTTACGGTTTGACCTGGATGGACTCCTCAAGGCACTGAAGAACCAAGGAGTGGATCCATCCCACATCAATACAAAGTTTGTAAACTACAAGTCTTTTGTTAATTGGTTAATTGGTCTTCTCTGAGTCTCTAACAGTCAGACCTTGCCAGTTCATTTTTACAGGGCAACGTTCCTGATAAAAGACCTCCATGTAGGACGAGTTGATAGGAGTCCAGTCGTTACGTCGTAAATCAATTACACTGTTAGATAATATAATATGTTTATTGGTGCCATCGGATAAAGACAGATGACATTTTTATGGTGTCGAGAGTTGAACATTTGAAACATGTCTGAGCTCCAACACCATAACTGTACCTGAAGCATCGCCCGGGACTTTGAAGATGACAAATTTAGGAGAACCAAAGCCCAGGATCGCAGTGCCCATGTTGTAGGTGTTGCCCTTGTCGTCGTAGTGAGGGTGAGCTGTCGCCAAGTTCAGGGCGATGTGGTTCCTGTAGTTTGTCTAGAAGTTTTTTGGTTTGTTGAAAGAGTCAGTGTAAGTATGTGAACCCGATCAGAGACTCTTTAGTGCAACAAACTTACCCTGCCAACGGTGTCCAGAGTCACAGGATCGATCTGGTTTATGTAGTTGATCTCAGAGGAGGCGTAGTAGTCCTGGCCATAGCGAATAATGTTGATCAAGTTGTTGTCGGTAAAATCAGGGATGATGTTGCAAAGATGAGTGAACGTCCTGGCAACAGAAACATCGTTTTCTCTTTTAGTTCTGCAGAGTTTTGTTCGTCCACGGATGATCCTTGTGGGTCTGTTTTTAGGTTTTAGGCTAAAAAATCTGACTTGGGCTTCAGTCTAAATATTTACTGTCTTTGGATGCAAGAACATTTGAGAACGCTAATGTTTGCAGAAGCCACTCTGGACATTTTCTAGAACTTCTGCCAGATCTTCATCTGGATGTTCTGGACTTTCATGTCTGCAAACTGAAAAGTGTCTTGGTTGGTCTGTTTTTCCTAAACCACAAGAACCTTCTCTGGTCATAGTTGGTAACGCTGATGAGTTGCCCAAACCTTGTCTTGGATTGACGACAATAGATTCTGGAGAATGTGGTCTACCTGGAGAAGATGTTCTTGCAGGGAT
Source organism: Solea senegalensis (assembly GCF_019176455.1). NCBI lineage: Eukaryota > Metazoa > Chordata > Actinopteri > Pleuronectiformes > Soleidae > Solea > Solea senegalensis. The sequence continues at coordinate 34,710,619 of NC_058022.1, forward strand.
CTGGGTAGGCCATGGTTCCAAACTCAGTTACAATGATTCTGTTGGCCTTCACATTTCGCTTGTAGGTGTCGCTCTTCAGGAACTTACTCCTGTACGTCACCTCACCTGAAACAATGACAACAAACCCTTGAACGTGTGCCGAAGAATCTGACGCTGGATCTGGAGACTTTCCTGCAAGTATAATCTGATAATAATCTGATGTTCACGTTTATCCACAAGTCTGACCGTCTCTGAAGGTGAAGCTGTGGATCTGCGACATCCCGTCAAACCAGTGGTTGTACTTGGTTCCGCCCACCGAGAACAGGCCCGGTCCGTTCCTGAGAAGAGTTCCCTGCAGCCATGATGGGATGGATCCTACAGGTTAGCGAAAACACACACGCACGCACGCACGCACGCACACACACACACACACCACAGGTGTTTTCATATAATCAAACTTAAATTTTCTGCTAAAAGGGTAAAATGGGTTTCTCAGCAGTAAAAATTTACTTAAAATTTTTACCAGCCTGCACAACGACCAGTCTACCTGCCCACCTACACTTTTACCTACCTACCTTTTTGCCTGCCTACCCTGAAGCTGTAGTTAAGCTGCAGTAAAACCAACTCGATCGGTTCTTTTAAATCAATGTAGATTGATTTTCTTTAAAAAAACAAAAAGGATTATTGATCTGTTCTCATTCTTCCAGGCATTTCTGACACTTTCTAATAAACTGTGACTTAAATAAGAGGGAATCCAGTTATTAAGACATGTATTCATACTTTAAGGGTTTCTACTATGAGTTTATATTTGAGGCTTGATTGAATAGTTAATAGAGTTATTAAGACACTTAGCAGATGTATGTTAAGGGTTTTATATTTTATTTTTAAACAAGCTATGGATTTAGTTTTTAAGACATGTATTGGTACTTAAATGTTAAGGTGAAGGTTAAGGGTTTTCTGTCTTTAATCAGATCAGTGAGTTAAGTGAAGTTATTGATTAACTGAGTAGAAACTCACCTGTAACTGGAGCTGTCACTGGCTCTGGAGTCTCTGAGCCATTTTTTCCAAAGATCCCCTGCATGTTTGTTTCCTCTCAGTGTATTTTGGTTTGTTTTTCCCCCACAATGCACTGCTCTTTGCCGTTCTGTGCCGCTCTGTGCCGCTCTGTGCTCACTCGTCAGACTGACAGACTCCCTCTGTGGACGTGATTATCTCCAGAATCACCGGAGCGGAGTAAACATGGAAGATTACATAACCACTGTGCTGTGGACTTCAATTCCCCTTCAAAATAAAAGCCCCTTTCACTGACATGACAATAACAGGCTGCACATTATGACCCATTTATATACGTACACGTATGTCATTTATTTGACAAAGATGATGACTTTAAATATGTCTGGTTACATAATTCAACTCTTCAGCCAAACTGACATGTTAGTTTTTTCTGTGGATAATAACATTAATCATAATAATATATGTTTTCACTTTTTCACAAAATCACATTCTATAAATGTATAAAACATTAGTTAAACACTAAAATCAAAGTTAAAACATTTACTTCATATATGTAAAAGTAAACCGTCACTAATTTGTTCATTTTTTATCTATTATAATCTTTTATCTTTACCTTTGTCTCAGATGTAATAGTTTGACCTTTAGAGTTTGTGTAATTGGTTAAATTAGTTTACAGCTTTACAGCTTTTCTTATCAGGTCACAGATGACAGAGTCAATCACACAATTCAACATACAAGGGCAGTATATTCACTATATTCCACTTATAACTCTCTTTAGAGCGCTATATTACACTTATAACTCTCTTTAGAGCGCTGTATTCCACTTATAACTCTCTTTAGAGCGCTATATTACACTTATAACTCTCTTTAGTGCGCTGTATTCCACTTATAACTCTCTTTAGATTACACTTATAACTCTCCTATATTACACTTATAACTCTCTTTAGAGTGCTATATTCTTATTCTTTAGAGAGCTATATTCCACTTATAACTCTCTTTAGAGCTCTATATTCCACTTATAACTCTCTTTAGAGTGCTATATTCCACTTATAACTCTCTTTAGAGCGCTGTATTATATAGCTCTCTTTAGAGAGCACTATATTCCACTTATAACTCTCTTTAGTGCGCTATATTCCACTTATAACTGTCTTTAGAGAGCTATATTCCACTTATAACTGTCTTTAGAGCGCTATATTCCATCTATAACTCTCTTAAGAGCTCTATATTCCACTTATAACTCTCTTTAGAGCACTATATTACACTTATAACTGTTTTTAGAGCGCTATATTCCACCTATAACTCTCTTAAGAGCACTATATTCCACTTATAACTCTCTTTAGAGTGCTATATTCCACTTATAAGCCTCTTTAGAGAGCTATATTCCACTTATAACTCTCTTTAGAGCTCTATATACCACTTATAACTCTCTTTAGAGTGCTATATTCCACTTATAACTCTTTTTAGAGCTCTGTATTCCACTTATAACTCTCTTTAGAGCTCTATATTCCACTTATAACTCTCTTTAGATCACTATATTACACTTAAACCAATTAAAACCCTCTTTAGAGCACTATATTACACTTAAAATCCAATTAAAACCCTCTTTAGAGCACTATATTACACTTAAAACTCTCTTTAGATCACTATATTACACTTAAAATCCAATTAAAACCCTCTTTAGAGCACTATATTACACTTAAAACTCTCTTTAGAGCACTATATTCCACTTATAACTCTCTTTAGATCACTATATTACACTTAAAATCCAATTAAAACTCTCTTTAGATCACTATATTACACTTAAAATCCAATTAAAACCCTCTTTAGATCACTATATTACACTTAAAATCCAATTAAAACCCTCTTTAGAGCACTATATTACACTTAAAACTCTCTTTAGAGCACTATATTCCTCTTTAAACCCTAATAATTCACATTTCAGAGAGACTTTCTTCTGTTTATAAATTGTATTTAAGTGGAAATCAGTGCAGACAAAACAAAAAGCACACGTGGTTGTAGAAAATCTGACTGACTGTTTATTTTTCTCACAGTTTGCACACAGTTTTTTCTCAATCATGTGAATATAAAGAGCAACACAGTTTGTCGTAGAAAGTGTTTTTGTCCCAGTAAATTAGCAGATAAACTCCAGCTACTCAGTAAATAACACACAGATGAGCTTCAGGTGGATTTCTGTACATATCAATCATATATGGTGAGTTCTGTGTCGACGCTCAAGGCCTCTGACATGAACACAAACAATAACAAACATCGCTAACACTTGCTTTTGGATGAAAAATGAAGTTTATTACAAATGACAACAGAGAGCACTGTTAGCAGCTGTAAGCAGCTGTTAGCAGTCAGTTAGCAGCTGTCAGTTCTGTACATTTAACACTGTTCGATTGGTTAGTTGAGTTTTGCCCTTTGGCAACAAGGCTAGGTCTCAAACAGCACCCTACACCGTTCTCCACATGTAACCTGCCACAATCCACGACTTTAACACTTAAAACGTTATGCACTGTATGCTACATCGTCTGTAGAGCACAACCTCCCATTTGTAACCCTTTATTGTGTGCTATTTCCCCTTAAACACTCTAAACCCTGCGTAGTGTACTACTTTCTTTCTAAAACTCTCGGTAGTTTGCTCCTTTATCCTAAACCCACCACAGTGCACTATATTCCACCTTAAATGCTCTGTTGAGCACTATGTTCCACCTTAAATGCTCTGTAGGGCACAATATTCCACCTTAAATCCACTGTAGTGCACAATGTTCCACCTTAAATCCACTGTAGAGCACTATGTTCCACCTTAAATACTATAATTGAAGACTTTAAAGTGTGACACGTTGCAGACACAAAATCCTTCTCTGTTGCTGAAGTGGAAGTTTTTTTTCCACCTAAATCGCGCTGCCTTCACGACGCGACGGATCGTTGAGATTCCCGCGTTTGTGGCGCGTAAGTGTTTGGGAATTGCGACACATCACCAACACTGCGCTAGTTTTCACAACACCTTTACGTCTTTTAAAATGCTGTCAGTGTTTATTTGATATCACACAACATGTTTCCGATCTTTCTTAGATGTTCTGGAGGTTATACGCCAACGTCGAGACGGTAAACACTGCCCCCGGAGGTAAAAGTGGTAGCTTCCAGTTTTTATAACATGATTATGAAAGTATTAACGTGTTCCTTTAGTTTTTGAAGTTTTTAATCGATGACTTATCGACCGCTGACGTCTGTTGCGTTTTGAAGGCGATTTCTTTCTACGCAGATGATACACAAGTTTATGAAATGAAAAGTGTTGACTGTTCACCAGCTGACACGGGGGAAAAAGATCTTGTGTGACAGCATGTGTGTCGCCCTCTGCTGGACACGTTTCTAACGTCGCTTCTTAAGGACCGGGGTGTTGTCTGAGCATGGCACCAGAGAGAGCAGTGAGTCGTTTTAGTGGAAACAAACGGTCACAGTAGGTGGTGCTGCTGCTGCTCCTGCTGCTGTCTGACAGACAGACAGACAGACAGACAGACAGAGACATGTTTTCAGCGTCCAGAATCAGACGAGAGTCTATTTACACAAACAGGAAAAAATGCATAATCTGAATATCCGAAACTACTGCCCGTTGCTATGGTAACAGTGTGTGTGTGTGTGGGGGGGGGTTTGTGGGAGAGGGAGGGAGGGGTTTGTTGGGGGGGAGGGGCAAAAACAGGACAAAACAGGGCATCGCCGTAAACACAATTCGTCATGGCAACGCTTCACCACCGACTTACTCACACACACAGACACGCACACACACAGACACACACACACACACACACACACACAGACATTTACATAACAAACACTTTCTCTCTTTTTTCTCTACTGAGGTGAAATGATCTTCATCGTTGATGCACTGGTGTGTGTGTGTGTGTGCGTGTGTGTGTAGCAGTCAGTCCGTTTATACACACTATTCACAGGATGAAGCTTCTTTTTCTTTTGCTTCTTCTCTTCAAGGAAACTTTTCTTTCTTTTTGTCTCTTGTTGCTACGGCAGCACAAAGTTTATCAGTCTGTTGTTGATTGACGACGATGTGATCATGTGACCCACAGGAAAACAGTTTGTGATGTCATCGCGGGGGAAGGAGTGGTTGCTCGGAGACAAGACCTGAAAACGGGGCGTCTGATTGGAGAGGACGAGGTGGGAGGAGTTTAACAGTACCTGCTGCTGAAGGTGTGTGTGAGAGAGTGTGAGTGGGTGGAGCCTAAAGTTGGGACGACATCGAGCATTCGATCACTTTCACACAAATTGAAACCAGTTCATGTTTAAATATTTCTGTCTGAATAATCTGGATTACAACAGTTTCAAACATCCTTTGGTTTGTGGCTGTCAATCTGTAAAAAATAATAATAATAATAATAATATAATATAATATAATATACATCATGAATATACAGTCTGTGATAATGTAAAGTATATATATATATTATGGCTCTGTAATAAATAATTTGTGTAATGAGCAAAGAAAAAAGTGATTCTACTTCCTGTTTCAGAATAAAGGCGGCAGTGTTACAGGAAGTCATGTCGATAAGTGATGTCACCACCTTTAGGCTCCGCCCCATTTCATGTCATGAATAAGAGACCCTGTTGTTTTGCACAGTATGTGTGTGTATTAGTGTGTGTGTGTGTGTATCAGTGTGTGTGTGTGTGTGTTTGTGGTGTGTGTGTATATCAGTGTGTGTGTGTGCGTGTGTGTGTGTGTGCGTGTGTATCAGTGTGTGTCAGTGTGTGTGTGTGTCAGTTTGTGTGTGCGTGTGTGTGTATCAGTGTGTGTCATTGTGTGTGTGTGTGTAGTATGCTGCGTGGTACCCAGCCCTCAGCAGCTGGTGAGTCGCTGTTTGCCGGTCTGTAAACCAGACTCTGTCCCTGCTGGTTTGATGCCAGGATCTGAACTTTCTCTCCCCGGAACACGGAGATCTCGTCCTCGCGCACGGCCACGAAGTCCTGCAGAACCCGGACCAGCTCCTGATTGGACAGAGGCCGTGATGATGTCATCAACACGTTCACCGGGAAACAGGCCCGAGCGACAACAATACGCACCTGCTCGTCCTGCTCGCTGTCGGCTGGAGGCTGAGGGGTGTGGCCATTAGGCGTGGGTGGGACCGACGGCGGTCGCCCTGACGACAGTGGGCGGGTCACAGAGATCCCGCCCTCCTTCCTCTGGTACTCGATAGGAGACTGGAGAGCTGGAACCAGATTAAACTGGACGTCAGTGGTGATTCAAGAAGATTCAAGGAGATTCAAGGTCCTAATTCACCGAAGGTTTCAAAATATTTTTTTTAGATTCAGAGAGGATTTGAAAGGACGATTGACAGCTGACGACAAAAACAAATCAAAACGAGAGATTAAGACGATTTATAAAAGATTCAGGGAAGACTTAAGGGAGATTTAAGGATTATTTAAAGAAACGTTTAAAGATGATTTATGAACAATTTAAGGCAGATTTCAAGGGAAGATTTAAGGGTGATCAGATTCCAGCATGTTCTCAGGTTATAAATCAGCGAGATGTTTGTTGCAGAGGTTTAGGATGGACGTTGTCACCTGACAGGAAGTTGTTCTGTGCGTCCAGCAGGGCAGCGATGGTCTCCACCCAGGTCATCTTGATGCCAGCGGACGACGCCTGCAGCGTGAAGCGCTCGGCTGAGCCTCGAGACCAGAGCAGGAACTTACACGGGTCGCCGTCCACGCTGTCCTGCATTGCCAGGTAATTCACCTGAGGACACAGCACAACACACTTAGAACCACCACGGCAGACCGGTTCGATCCAGACCCCGGTCCTCTTTAAAGGCCGTCATTCTGACCTTGATGCTGTTCTTGAACTGGTATCCAGGGTTGTTGGAGCCTTTGCGCAGAAGCTCGCTGAAGATGACGATGTGCTCGAACAGGAAGACACGACGCTCTTTACTGCGGGACAACACGCCGCCGTCCTGCTCCCACACGCAGAACGTCTCCTGCTGCAGCAGCTTCCCCTGAGACGTCAGCTTCCCCTGCAGCGCGGGCACACGCGTCACACACGCGTCACACACACGCGCCACACGCGTCACACACACGCGCCACACGCGTCACACACACGCGCCACACGCGTCACACGTGTCACACACACGCCGCAAGCGCACGCCACACGCCACACACGCTTACACGCGTCGGTCCACACACACACGCCACACGCTGTTACACACGCCACACACACACACCTGACACACAGCTGACACACGGTACACACGTCACACACATGTTACAAACGTCACACACACACACAGTGGGCACACACGCTAGACACTTCACACACACCACGGGCACACACGTCACACATGTTACACACACACTGCAGGCACACACATTACACACACGTTACAGACACACATCAAACACACACACACCGTGGGCACACACGTTAGACACGTCACACACATCAAACACACACCGTACCTCGTATCCCTGCAGACGTCCCAGGTTCATCATGTCGTTGCATCGCTTTGGGACCAAGGACATCAGGTCCAAGGCTTTCTGTAACACACACACACACACACACACACACGCACACACACACAGAGTCACTCAGCTGACACACAGCCAATCACAGTGCAGGGTTTCCAGACTCACCTCCACCTCCTCACAGTCCAGTCCTGCTTTAGACGTGTACTTGAGAAAGTCCTGTGAGACACAGAAGAAGAAGAAGAAGAAGGAGAGGAGGAGGAGGAGGAGGAGGAGAAAGATGAAGATCCTGAAACACTGGCGTGTGTCATGGAGAAGAGGTCAAAGGTCACTGACCTTTAACAGCAGCTGGTACTTTGTAATTCTCTGGATGGGTTTGATCAAATAATCACTGATGGACATCCTGCAGCTGATCTCATGCTGGATCTCCTGAAGACACACAGAGAAAGACACAGAGAGACACGGAGAGAGAGAGGTTGTGTGAGCTGCAGGAAGTCATTATTTCATTTGAAGACAAAAGAAACATAAGCTAACTCAAAGTTAGACAAAAATAGCTAAACGATTGTTAAAAAGCAGCTTAAACAAATCCTAAAGCTACAAACAAGAATGCTAAAGTTTGGTCAAAGTTAGTCCAAAACAAGAACCAAACCTAGCTAGAAGTTAGCTTAAACATAGGTTAGCTAAAAGATACTTAAATGTTAGCTAAGAAATAGTTAAAGGTTAACTAACAGATAGTTAAAGGTTAGCTAACAGACGGTTAAAGGTTAGCTAACAGACAGTTAAAGGTTAGCTACCAGATAGTTAAAGGTTAAAGGTTAGCTAAAAGATAGTTAAAGGCTAGCTAACAGATAGTTAAAGGTTAGCTAACAGACTGTTGAAGGTTAGCTACCAGATAGTTAAAGGTTAAAGGCTAGCTAAAAGATAGTTAAAGGCTAGCTAAAAGACAGTTAAAGGCTAGCTAAAAGATAGTTAAAGGCTAGCTACCAGATAGTTAAAGGTTAAAGGCTAGCTAAAAGACAGTTAAAGGTTAAATGTTAGCTAAAAGATAGTTAAAGGTTAAATGTTAGCTAAAAGACAGTTAAAGGCTAGCTAAAAGACAGTTAAAGGTTAAATGTGGATCGATGGATGGTTTGATTGATTGATTGATTGATGAGTGTTTTACCTCAAAGAAAGTCTCGTACTCGATGACGATGAACTCTGACTTGGGTTTGTTCTGACAGTAAATCACGTACATGTGCAGCCGCCGCTCCTAACACACACACACACACACACACACACACAGAGGAAGTACATCACTCGATGACATCACGGTGACGACATGACAGCTTTGTTTATGTTGCGGTGTGTCAGGTTGTCATGGAGACGCAGCAGCTGTGATGTCACACACTCACGTGTCTGATGAAGAGGTCGGTGAGCAGATCGTGATTCTGAACGCAGCGCTCCAACTCCACCAGGAAGAAACTGGACCAAGGACACACACACACACTCAGAGGTCAGAGGTCACACTGTGTGTGTGCGTGTGTGTGCGTGTGTGTGCGTGCGTGCGTGCGTGTGTTAATCTTACTCTCGGTGCCAGTCATAAATCTGCTGAATGTTTCCAAACACGATTTTGTCTTTTCCTCTCATGTCTTCAGGAATTCCTCTGACCTCCAACCTGGACATGAAGCCCTGACACACACACACACACACACACACACACGCGTCCTCTTATTGCCCCTATAGGCTGCAGGTTGTATTGCAGCCACAGAACTGTTGTCTTGGCGTCAGGTGGGCGGAGCTTCAGGGTCTCACCTCTACGATCACAGCCAGGTCTTTAACGTAGTCCTTCTCTGATTGGACCATTTCATTCACCACAAACCTGCACACACACACACACACAGACACACAGTTACATTTGTTTATATATATATAATTATATATATACTGTGTGTATATATATAATTATATATATTATAAACTGTAGAAGTGTGTGTGCGTCTCACATGCGTCCTCTCAGAGCTTTGTTTCTCTGCTCAGTGTCAGATTCATTTGATCCTTGATCTGAATCCAAAGCCTGAGGAAACAAAACACACAAACACACACATATTAATACACACATAAAAAAAATCATTGCGAATGATCAGCGTCGATGATTATGAATGTTTTTATATAAATTGTCAGAAAAATACACAAACTAAACCTTTATTTATTGACTTTTATTTGCTGATTATATGCAAATTGAGCAAAAAAAAAGTTTGTGCGAAGTCACACATGACAAAGTGTATCTTTATGTTGAAGCCCCTCCCCCTACCTGTACCTCTGGATTGTTTGGGTCTTTGATGATCTGCATGGGTGGAGGCAGTGGGGTGTGGCTTTCTTCTTCTGGCTCCTCCTCCCCTCCACTTTGCCCTGCCTCCTCCTTCCTCACTTTCTGCAGACACACACACACGGTTGTTTTAAGGGAAACACATGTCATCTGTGTGTGTGTGTGTGTGTGTGTGTGTTGATGCTAACGTACCGCCTGGGCATTAACAGTGAGGGGTGTGGTTAGCTCTGGCCTGTTGTCCCGCCTCCTGGCTCTGATTGGCAGTTTCTTCTGTCCATCAGCTTTACCTTGACTCAGCCTCCGAACAGGACTCGTCAACCAACGCTGAAAAATTACGTCATCATGTGATGGCAATGATGATGTCATCGCCATCACATGATGAAGATGATGACATCATCATTATCACGTGTTTTCAGGACTGACCTTCAGAGTGTTTCCTGTCCCTGAGCCGCTGCGTTTGGGTCCCGGAGAGCCCACAACGCCCCCTGGAGCCCCGCCCACCCCACATACGGTGGGGGAGGACACACCTGAGGAAACAGAGGAGGGTGAGTGACGCGTGATGCTTTCACTGACCTGTCAGGAAGGTGGGAAAGTCCAGTGAACTCACCGCCGGTCTGAGCGTGGAGTCCTGGAGCGTCAGAGCCGAACACTCCTGCACTATCTGCGATTTAACGTATACGTGTGAAAGATTTAACGTAAACATGTGAAAGATTTAATGTAAACATTAAAGATTTGACGTAAATGTGTGAAAGATTTAACGTAAACATGAAAGATTTGACGTAAATGTGTGAAAGATTTAATGTAAACGTAAAAGATTTAACGTAAACGTGTGAAAGATTTAACGTAAACGTTTGAAAGATTTAATGTAAACATGAAAGATTTGACGTAAATGTGTGAAAGATTTAACGTAAACATGAAAGATTTGACATAAATGTGTGAAAGATTTAATGTAAACATAAAAGATTTAACGTAAACATGTGAAAGATTTAACATAAACGTGTGAAAGATTTAACGTAAACGTGTGAAAGATTTAACGTAAACATGAAAGATTTAACGTAAACATGAAAGATTTAACGTAAGCGTGAAAGATTTAACGTAAGCGTGAAAGATTTAACATAAATGTGTGAAAGATTCAATGTAAACATGAAAGAGTTAACGTAAACGTGAAATATTGAACGTAAACGTGACAGATTGAACGTAAAGGTGAAAGATTTCATGTAAACATGAAAGATTTAACGTAAACATTACAACATTTTACAGTTTTTAACGAACGTTGTAAATAATAAATAAGTAATAAATAAAAAAGTGAACAATCAGCTGATGAGTTAAAAGTACTTTAGTTTATGTCTATTTTACAATAGAAAAATATTTAAATTTCTCACAGGTTTTGTGCTTTTGTGTTTTTATGCTAACCTTTAACTGTGCTAAGGCTAGCTTTAAGCTACCTTCTCTTTTAAAGCTAACCTCAGCTGACTGTCTTTTGGCTAACTTGTTAAAGCTAACCTTAGCTAGCTGTCTTTTGGCTAACTTGTTAAAGCTAATCTCAGCTATTTCTTTATTTTTTGGCTAACATTAAGGTGTTTTTTTTCATATTTATGAATGCTAAGGATAACTTTAAGGGTTTTCTTGTTTGGGGGCAAATGTTTAAGCACATCTTGTTTGAAACAATTCGAAACAATGGACAATTTTATCTAAAAAAACTGAATGAAATAAATTAACACATAAAACACGGATCAAAGTCGTTCAATAAAAACAAATCAAATAAATAAACAATGAAAAACTGTCAACAAATGTTTGTATGTTGTAGTCAAGTGTGTGTGTGTGTGTGTGTGTGTTGGGTGTGCCTATTAAAGTGAAAACCTGCAGGTCCTGTTTAACACACACACACACACACATTAACATTCCTCCTGTCTGTGTGTGTGTGTGTTATGGTTGAGAGTCACCTTGTTCATCACTCATTAACCCACACACACACACATCAATACCGACCTCGCTCGTCCTCTCCCTCTCTTACAATCCACCTCCACAGAGCAGAGCAATCCCAGCATGCACCTGTGCTGCTGCGCCGCCGCCGCCACATGTTCTTTTTCAGTCCATTCAATAAAAGTAATCAATCACAGAGCGAGAGACGAGTTCTCTCTGTCGACACTGTCTCCCTGACTCAGTGTCGACACTGAGTCAGGAGGGCAAGGGGGCGGGGCCAAAGGCAACAGACGGGGTTACACATGTGGGTGTGGCTTACCACTAATTTTTATTATTCTTATTCTTATATTTTAAATAAAAGGAAGATTAGAAATTTAGAAGATTTAAAATGAAGGGTTATAATCATATATTTATATATGATTAATATTTCACTAAAAATCAAACAAATGAGATTAAAGAAATATGGGAAATAAAAATAAAAATTAAAAAGGTGAAATAAAAAAATAAAAATAAACAATAAACAATTTTCTATTTTTACACTGAAGCTCATTGTCTTCGGCAGGTCGCCACGGTAACACACACACACACACACACACACAGTCAGCATGTTAAAGTGCAGATTGTGGTTTGAGTCTGTACTGAAACTCGGGTCAAAGTTGTGTGTGTGTGTGTGTGTGAGAGACATCTTGACAAACCAGATTACAGATTAAAAGTGAGATTAAGTTTCTCGGTTACAGGACTGTTCCTCAGGCAGAGAAGCTTCAGTGTTTACCATGAGTTTAAACATTTATAAACCACAGGAAGCAGGCGACGCGGTGACACGGTGGCTGCACGGCGAGCTGAGGATGTTTAAAGTTCCCTCTGTTTAAACAGGAAGTGACATGGAGCCGACAGGAAGTGCTGCAGCAGCAGAGGTCACAGAGTGGACTCACCTTTGGCGGCGCTCACAGCGGAGGAGGAGGAGTTACAGGAGGAGGAGGTGGTGGTGGAGGAGGAGTTACAGGAGGAGGAGGTGGTGGTGCAGGTGGAGGAGATGCTGGAGGGCGGGACCAGCCCCTCCATATCTGTTGCACTGTGAGAGTGTGACAGGCAGAGGGCGCTCATGGGCAGTAAACCCTCCTGCAGGTGAGAAACACACGAGCTGATGACTGACGTGTTCATTGAACATGTGGGTGCGTTTGATTTGTTTATCTTCACCTGCTGTGGAGTTTGGTCTGTGGTTCTGGCCAAACACCACCCGGGTCTGTCTGCCGAGCGCTCCACCAGCTCCACCGTCTGACCACAGCGCACGCTCAGCTCTCCTGCTGCGCTGGTGGAGAAATCTAACAACACCACAACTAACTCACAGCCACCAGACAACTGCACACACACACACACACACACACACAGGCGGTTGTTTTCATCATTACAAGCAGTGACATGAGGCTTTAAATGCTGTAGGGGGCGCTCTGTTCACATTTGTGTTTCACGTTGAACAAATGAACACATTCATAAATATAATAATGACATAAATAATGTAAATGTGTGAGCTGAGCTCTGATTGGCTGAAACATGTAGAAAACATCACATGACTGTGTGTCTGTGTGTGTGTGTGTGTGTGTGTAGGGAATAGTGTGGTGTTCCCCGTCTAAATGAAACACAGCTGTGTGATCAGTCTGCAACACACACACACATGCACACAGTCAGATTGCCGGGGGAGGCTCTAACATGAAGTCTTGGCTCCGTTCACATCATCAGATTAATCAGATTAATCAGATTATTAACACATTTGTTATGTTTAAAACAGTGAATTTACACAAATACGACATATTCTAGTTTCAACTGCTGCACCTCAATATTTATGAGATTAGATTATATTAGAGTGGATTGGATTAGATTAGATTAGAGTGGATCAGATTAGATTAGAGTGGATTGGATTACATTAGAGTCAATTGGACTGGATTAGATTGGAATAGATTACAGTGGATTGGATTAGATTAGAATAGATTAGAGTGGATTGTATTGGAATAGATTGGAATGGGCTGGATTAGATTGGAATAGATTAGAGTGGATTGGATTAGATAAGAATAGAGTGGACAGGATTAGATTGGGTTGGATTAAATTAGATTAAAGTGGATTTGATTCGAGTAGAATATTTTGAATTGGATTATATTAGTTTAGATTGAATTATATTTGAATGGATTAGATTGAAATACATTATATTGGATTGGATTAGATTAGAGTGGATTATATTCTACAGATCCATTTACTCTAACAAAGTCGCTTTATTTTCCTATAAATATAAATACACTCTTTATTATTCACCATATATTTAATATAGTCTACATTCACTGATTGTCCCTTTGTAAATATGAAATAAATACTGTCAGTCTGTCTGTCTGTCTCTCTGTCTGTCTGCACAGATCACCGCTGACAGACTTTATAGGTCAGGGCTCTAGCTCCGCCCTCTGCTAAAGATTCTCAGGTAAAACAAACCAAACATACCTCGAGTGAAGAAGAGCAGGAGAGACGAGAAGAAGGTTTGTGAGGACATGAGGACACAGAGCAGAGGACACTCCCTCATACACACACACGCCCAGCCAGCTGCAGCAGCAGTGATGAGGTCATCACTCTAACAGACACACCCCTCTACACACTCACTCTGTGTGTGTGTGTGTTACCTTGTCACTGTCTGCAGTGTTCTGTGATGTCCTCGAGGCGATGGACACGGTGTCTGGTTGACTGCTCGCGTCTCCCAGACTGTCTGCGTCCTCACTCGTCTCCCTTTCAAAAAAATACATTCAACTTTTGTTTTAACTTCCTGTTTGTAAAGTCAGTGTGTGGACATGTGTCCACACGGTGGTTCACAGACTGACCTGCGGCTGATGCTGCGCTGTCGTCCCAGTGTGGGGTTTGGTGTCTTAGGGAGGGGGATGGGCTCCCGCAGCGCCCCACGCAGGTGGCCCCGCCTCTCCTGGATCACCTGACGAATACTGCGGACCCACTCCTGCTTCAGCTCCAGAGATGCCGCCTACAGACAGAACCACGCCATCGCAACGGAATGTACGAGAGTGTTTAGCGACAAAGACTGAGACTGTTACTAAACTCATCACACTCATCGGATCCATCAAATGAGACTGTTACCAAACTAATCGGACTCATCACATTCATCAGACTCATCACATTCATCACACTCATCGCATTCATCACATTCATCACATTCATCACATTTATCAGACTCATCACATTCATCAGACTCATCACACTCATCGGATCCATCAAATGAGACTGTTACCAAACTCATCGGATCCATCAAATGACAGTTACTAAACTCATCGGATCCATCAGACTCATCACATTCATCAGACTCATCACATTCATCACACTCATCACATTCATCACATTCATCAGACTCATCACATTCATCACATTCAGACTCATCACATATCACACTCATCACATTCATCAGACTCATCACATTCATCACATTCATCACATTCATCAGACTCACATTCATCACACTCATCACATCATCACATTCATCACACTCATCACATTCATCACATTCACTCATCACATTCATCACATCACATTCATCAGACTCATCACACTCATCACATTCATCAGACTCATCACATTCATCAGACTCATCACATTCATCACATTCATCAGACTCATCACAATCATCACATTCATCAGACTCATCACAAACTCGTACCTTCAGAACAGTCTTGTTGTCAGACGTCGGCGTTCGTCCGACCCACAGAGCAAACTTACATGGATCTCCCTCGATGTGTTCTGTAACACCGAGCTCTGACGTCTGACAGGAAGTGACATGTACACGTGATCATCATCATCATCATCAGCATCATTATCATCGTGTGTGTGTGTGTGTGTGTTACCCTCAGTCTGCTCTTGTACAGGTATTTGGTTCGTCCTGACGAGTCTTTGATCTCTTTACTGAAGATGAGTGACAGCTCAAACAGGAAGAGGTGTCGGTCCCGCCCCTTCCTGATCAGGGACTTGGGCTCCCAAACCAGGAAGGAGTCCTGGAGGAGGAGCTCGCCCTGGACCTCCAGACCCTCCTCCAGACCTGAGGTGGAGGAGTCACGTGACCGGTCAGAGGTCAGAGGCGAGGACAAAATAAAGGTCACAGACCTCAGAGGCTTCACAATAAAAGCCCCATCAGGTACAGATAACAAAAAAACTTTTATTCTGAAACTGCTTCAGGGCTTTTATTGAGAAAAAACTGCTTGAGATTCCTCTAGCTTTTTCAAAATAAAAGCCCCCAAGCCTCCGGACACAACTCTAAAAGGCCTTTATTGTGAAACATCATGAGTGTGTCACCTCTTTGTTGCCAACATGACATCATACACAACCACATTTATTTTTTTAAGAAAATAAAAGACCTGTGTTACCTTCTAACATGCTAACGTGCATAGCATCGTTAGCTCTCTTGGGAACGCTGAGCATCACGTCGAGTCCTTCTTTAATCTCACCTTTACCCTCCTCACAGCACGCTAACAGCTCCTGCACACGCACGCACGCACGCATATATCATGTCACAGTGCACGAGATTATACAGAACTCGAATTAGAAGTGTGTGTGTGTGTGTGTGTGCGTGTGCGCGTGTGCGTGTGTTACCTTGAGCAGCAGCTGGTATTTAGTGATTCTCTGCACAGGTTTGATCAGAGCTGAGGAGATGGAGTTAACCAGGCCGTGTCGTCTCTGCACCTCCTGCAACACAAACACCACTGTAAACAACAACAACAGCAACAGCAACAACAACAACAACAACAGCCACAGGTGAAAGCATGACTGAAATAAAGGGAACAAACCTCGAAGAAGCCGGCGCCGTGCTGCTGGATGAGTAAACTGGAGTCGGGCTTGTTTCTGCAGTACGTGACGTACATGTGGAATTTATCCGCCTGTCGCAGCAAACGTTTCACGTCTTTATTTCACGTCACCTTAACTCGCTTTTTATTTTTCTTTACAAGCACAACAAATGTGTTACCCAGGTAACGAAGCAGTGTCCCACGTCTTCAGGGAGCTGTTCGTAGTTTTCCAGCTCCTTCAGGAAAATACTGCACACACACGCACACACACACAGAGGAGTGGATTACTACACTTCCAGGATTACACATGGTGTAGTGTAGTATTGTGTAGTACTTGTACTGCAGTGTCACTGACTGTACCTGTTGTGGAACTCATAGATGTCCTGGATGTTCCCGAACACGATGTCGTCTTTGTTGCTGAGACCAAGTGGGACGTCCTCGGAGCCGCTTGTCATCTCCCACAGGTACGTCTGCACGAGGAGACACAACATCACCACCAGGAGGCAGCAGTACCCACTGTACTGTAGTACTACTGCTTTAAAGTATGTATTAGTAAAGGTAGTTGAAGTGTGTGAACCACTCCCTCACTCTCTCACACACACACACTCACTCTCACTCTCTCACACACACACTCACTCTCACACACACACACACCTCACCTCTCACACACACACACCTCACTCTCTCACACACACACACTCACTCTCACCTCTCACACACACCACACACACACACACTCTCCTCACACACACACACACCTCTCACACACACACACACTCACTCTCTCACACACACGCACGCACAGGAGTTGTTGATCCTCCATCACTGAGTTCTAATGTCTGATTTTGTCACTTCATTCAGTTTGACGTCAGTGACACAAAGTGACCACATGAGGCAGCAGAGGACCAGCAGCACCTGTGTCCCCGCAGGGTTACCTAACCCTGACTCTGACTCAGCACAAACACGTGATCACGTGATCGCGTCGCTTACCTCGATGCACTCCTGCAGGTCTCTGACGTAAACTCGTTCAGTCTGAAGAAGTTCGGCCATGATGTATCTGACAAAACAAACAAACACACGTTTATCGGAAACACCGGCAAGCTTCGTACGAGCACCGCTGGGTTAGCGACTGTTAGCGACTGTGAGCGACTGTTAGGGACTCACTCTTTCTTGCGTGCCGAGCGTCTCTTCTCGTCGCTGACCTGGTGGCTGGGGTCGGACAGGTTGACCTCGGGGTCAGAGTCAGACAGGCTGTTGGGGATCAGCTCCAGCTCCAGGTCTTTATTGTCCTGTCAGAGCCACCGTATGTCACACGTCATCAGCGCTGCTTTCTAAAAACACCGTAAACACATGCATCGCTAACTCTCAACGCTAACCTGTGAGCATCCTCCTAGCGCCGTCTCCAGCAGGTGGCGGTACTGTCCCATCCTGACGGTGAAGTCACGGTAGCGCTTGTCCACGGCGGAGACGCAGCGGCGCAGCTCAGTGCGGTGGGCGTGGCCTTTAGCGAGCATGCTCTCGGCCAGCTGGATCAGCAGGTGAACCTTCTCCTGCGTGTGCTAACAGGAAGTAGCGAACAACATTGTCGTCACATTGAGTTTGGGAGTTTTAAGATTGTTGGTGTTGAGTTGCGATGTTTTCTCACCTTGGCGGAGACGCAGAACTCTCTGTGCTGGTTTAACAGCTCCTGGGTTTCGGCCATATTTACCCCCGGGGAAGTGTGCGTGACCAGGTAGTGGTCACCTGATTGCTGCAGCCAATCCAGAGCCTGCGATGAAAGGACACAGTTAAGGACAACAGTTCATAGATTATACTCAACCCTTAAGAATAATTCGGAACCACGCAAGAACTCTCTGAAAACCTCACTTGAAGAACCAGAAACCACTGAAAACCCTTAAATGACCACCTGATTTCCTCCAGGAAGCAGCACAGGAATCTCTGTAGGCCGTGGTCTAACAAACTACTCAAGGACCTAAAAAGACTCTTAGTGAAAACCCTTAAATGACCATCTGAACCCCTGGAAGCTCCTCACGAACTCCCTAAACCTCTGGGTCCACCAGGAGAACCTTTGGAGTTCTATCAAACACCACTGGAACTCCCTTTAAACCAGGACCAGTGGCCAGTGTGGTCTCTTTCCATGGTTCTGTCCTTGGTCCTTTTCTCCTTATATAACCTGATGAGTTTTTTTTAGATGATTCCACACTTGATCTCAAATTCTTTTAAAGACAATCAGAGACAGGTGGTTGGCTACTGTAAGTCTGTCTTTGTCCACGTCTTCAGTTTCTGTTTGTAAAAGTAACCAAACGTGTCGTTGTCAGAGTACTCAGAGTCATTTGATGTGTACCTGCTGGGCGTGGCTCTGGAACATCAGGTACTGCTGACACTGATCCAGTCGTCGCTTCTTCAGAGTCCAGAAGTGAAGGACTCTGTTTTCTCTCTGGAGCAGCTCACTGAGGATGCCTGTTTCCACACACACACACACACACCTGAGTCTTCATCTAAAAGAACCCGGTGTTCCTCAGGGTTCTATCCTGGGCCCACTTTCATTTCAGTTTTTTTTTGATCACCTTTGACCTGTTGCTCTGGGACCCTGGAGTGCCCCGTGACCTCTGTGACCCCGGTCACCCCGGAGACGGTGACATTGTGCCCGGAGATGTTGGCCATGGTGACGCTGTTGCGGTGGATGTACTTGAGGAACACCTCGGCGTTCCGTCTGGCGAGCGTGCAGGCCTGTCGCCATGGAAACGGAAGAGTTAGCGTTTAGTGGACGACGTCAGTGCGAGTGTTTGACGTCAGCGTGAAGACAAAAGACAAAGTGTCCTGACTTTGAGGAACGCCTCCTTCTGCTCCATGTGTTTGTTGACGAGCGGCAGCAGCTGCTCCGGCTGACGGTCTCCGCCTCCACACCAGTCCTCCTCCCTGCGGTACTCCTGCTCCAGACTTTCCAACACACCACACACCTGCACGCCACACACAGGGACAGGTAAAAACAGGCTGGACACACAGAGGGACAGACGGACAGATGGAGGGACAGTGACCTGCTGGGACGTCCTGTAGAAAGCCGCGGAGGCGTTGACCAGTTTGAGTCTGTCCTCGATCCTCAGCATCAGGGTCTGCCAGTGCAGCGCCACCGTCTGGGCACAAGACCTCACTGCATCTGGATCGAAGTGACCTGACCTAAGATCAGAGGTCACATGGTGAGAACAAACATGGACAATCTACAGCAGCTGTAATTCATGTGTCCACCAGCAGGAGGCAGCACTGACCTGACCAGCAGCTCTGCTCTCTGCTGCAGAGCCAGCGCCACCTGGTGGGTTCTCTGCAGAGAGTCAGCGTGCAGGAGACCCTGGACAGGATAGACATGCCGTTACCATGGTTACCGTGACTACTGTGACTGTGTGTGAGAGAGAGTGCAGTTACCTCGATGGCCTGCTGGAGGCGCTCATGCTCCCGCTGCAGCTGCTCAGCTTCAGATAAACAGCTGGAGTTCAACATGCAGGACGACAACATGACCTCACCCTCAGAGATCCAGCCCAGCACCTGAGACACCAGGACATCATCAGGACACGAGGACACCAGGAGGTGTGCGCGTGTGTGTGTGTGTGTGTGTTACCTGTTTGACCTGACTCTGCAGGTGTCTCAGCTGCAGGTTCTGCTCCAGGTGTGTGTGTGTGTGATCTGCCATCTGCTGCAGCTCCTTCTGTTTGTCCTGCAGGAGGCGCTGCAGCTCGTCCACCTGAGCAGAGAGTCCTCCCTCTGTCTCTGACAGCTCCATCCCTGACACGCACACACACACATTATTTCGGGGGAGTGGATGGTAACGAATGAGGGGAGGGGGAAAAGGGGGATGGTGTTGCCATGGAAACTGGTCTCTAAGGTGCACAGCTGGTCTCCATGGAAACCAGCATATTGATTTTACTATGGAGACTGTGTGTGTGTGTGTGTGTGGTTCCATTGTAGTTTATGAAATCCGAATCCTCTTAAGTACCTTTCACCATTAGAAACCTCTTCAGGAACCAAACCCTTAAGAGTAATTAGAAACCACTCAAGAATTCCGCTGAAACTTCACATGAAAACCCAGGAACCAGTGAAGGGTCTCTACCACTAGAACATAAGAATCTCTGCAGGTCCCGGTTTAAAGCCAGATTAAGTACTCATGGACTCATGGGATTTGTTAAAACCCTTCAAATGAACATCTGAACCTGAAGAGGCTCCTCAAGGTCTACATGAACCTCTAGTAGTTCTAACAGTTTAAGAACGTCGAGGTCCACCAGAAGAACCTTTGAACCACTGTAACACCCTTAAACCAGGACCAGTGACTGTGTGGTCCCTTTCCAAGGTCCAGTCCTTGGTCCTTGTGGGTCAGGGTTCGCTGATATGCAGATGAGTCCACGCTTTATCTCAAATGTCATCGTTAGCATGTTAGCATGACATATTGTGTGAGCAAAAGCAGAAACTGACCTGACGCCTGGACCTCGGTGATGTACTGCTGAAGGTCGTGACCTTGCTGGATGACCTCATAGACCATGTTGTTCATGGCGAGCCGGCGCTCCATGTGCCTGAGGACCACAGTCTGTCAATCATAAACCTCACGATGATGTCATCAGTCTGAGGGCGTGTCCGCGCTTCTTTACCTGTGTATGCGCTGCTGCGCTAGTGTTAGCGCCTCGGCGCTAGCCTCCACCAGCCGCGACTGGCCCAGGGCTAGGTTGTCCGGGTTGACGTCAGTGAGCCGCGGCGACGCGAGCTTCTCTGAGGAGAAGTCCTGAGTCTGCTTCTGCAGGTCCTGCTTCCACGCGTCCATCTCCCCGGTCACCTGCAGGACACACAGACGGATTCAAGGATAAAGAAGAAGGAGAGGAAGAAGAAGGAGAAGAAGGAGAAGAAGAAGAAGAAGGAGAAGGAGAAGGAGAAGAAGAAGAAGAAAAAGAAGGAGAAAAAGAAGAAGAAGAACCTCCAGCGTGCACTGCTGCAGGATCCGGAGCTGCAGGTGAACGTCCAGGCGAATCTTCTTCTGGTGAAAAAGGTCCTCCAGCTGAACATGAGACTCCTCCAGCTGCTGCAGCACAGACTCCACGTGTGCCACTGAGCTGCCCTGAGGCCTGAAACAAACGCACCCACACAGAATGTTAATAAGCACTGATAAAACCCAAACAAATGCTCCTGCAAGCGCTGATCAACAAAACAAGCGCACCATCCATCATCAGTGGCGACACTGTGCAAAGAGCAGTGAATCAAACGCACCCACATAGGGTTCACAAAGTGAGAAACAAGCGCACCCATGCAGAAAACAAAAACTCATCCACCATGACTTCAACTCGTTCAAGTGAGAAAAACAAACGCACCCATGTAGGCTTCTCAAAGTGAGGAACAAGCGCGGATAACTAGTGAGTGGGTCTCACTAGTTATCCGCCTCATAGCTGTAATGAAGTCAAAAACAAGCGCACCCGCACAGACTTCACTGTCCTTACAGAGGTATACAAATCAAACGCACCCAAGCAGAACAAAAACACCTCCTCCACCGTGACTGGAGCTGCCATGAAATCAAAAACAAGCACACCCGACGCAGACAAGTGCACTACAGGCTGTGCGGCGGTGACGTGTAAATCAAACGCACCTGAGCTGCAGGATGAGGTCTTCTCCTTCTCTGATGACGCTCATCGCTGCCTCCTGCGGGGTCAGGGGTCACAGGTTAGTTAGAGGTCAGGAGGTGTTAGGTTTGTGTTGGGTGGGCGGGGTCAGCGGGTACCTGTGTGTTGGCCTGCTGCTGTTGCTGCTGACTGATGAGCGTCTGCAGCGTGTCCACAGTGTCAGGACACGCACACACATCTGAGGACAGCTGCTTCTGCAGGCCGTCCATCCACGCAGACAGCTGCACGCACACACACACACGCACGCGGTTACACACATGTGTCATCACATCAACACTACGTGTGTGTGTACACGTTACCTCTTTTGTGTGAGTGTAGAAGGAAACAGCGAGATCCAGCAGCAGCTTCCTCTGTTCAACCTTCTGAATGAACGCCTGCACACACGCACGCACACGCACGCACACACACACACACACACACGCACACACACACAGACACACAGACACACACACGCACACACACCATCACTAAGTTCAAATGTCTTATTTTGTAAAATTCAGCTATAAACCCACGTTCAGATTAACATCAGTGACACACAGTGACCACACGAGGCAGCAGAGGAGCAGCAGTTGAAATCACTGGTTTTCTCTGTGAGGTTTGGTGTGAGTACAAACTTAATGTTCAGATGTGTAAGACGACTGTGAACGTGTTTAAACGTCATGTATTGATTATTGATCTGCTGTTACCTGCATGCGCAGCTCCAAGTCACGTGCGGCCTGGTAGATCTCCTCCTCCTCACACTCTCCAGACTGAGCCAGCTGATCTGCTGCTTCCAGAAGCTTCTCTGCATTTGTGTAAGTGTTCTGACACACACACACACACACACACACGCAGATACATTATGAGCACACACACACACACGCACACACACACAGAGGTGGTGTGTGTGTGTGTGTTACCTGTGCGACCTGCTGGAAGTCGTCGTGTCGTTTCTGCAGAGCTCGCGCTCGGTGCAGAGATTTACCCACACCACTGTGTTTGTTCAGGAACACCTGACCATGCTGCTCCACCCAGTCCAACACCTGACACACACATGTACAAAATATTATTCATATTATATTAATGATATAATATAATTATAATATAATATAATATAATATAATATAATATAATATAATATAATATAATTATAATATAATATAATATAATTAGTGATATTATATTAATATAATATAGTTAATATTGTATAAACGATATTATATTAATATATTATATTAATAATACTATATTAAAGTCAGAATATGATTCAATATTTGTTTTTCTGTTTCAAATCTTGAGATCATCAGAATCTGATCTGGTCTGATCTAATCTGATCTGGATTTACCTGTCTCACATCCTTTTGAAACACACACAACTGCAGACGCTGGTGGAGGCGGAGCTTCCTGTGCTGCCATGCCCCCTCGACCTCGTGGTGACCCTGCAGAAGACAACCAACAGAGCGTCTCATGTGTCCAACTGTCTGTCTGTCTCTCAGTGTCAGTGAGACAGGGAGAAGGCGTGAGGCCTACCTGCATGACCTGGTGCAGAACTCCCATGATGCTGTGCGTGGCAGCAGTAAAGTCCGGTTTGGAGGCCGAGTCGTCGCAATCTGTTGCCGAGCAACGCTGCAGGACGTCCAGTAATGCTTTACCACTCTCACTGACCTGTGGTGTGAGACAGGCAGACAGGTGTGAGACAGACAGGCAGGTGTGAGACAGACAGACAGACAGGTGAGAGACAGACAGACAGGTACCTGTGTGTAGTTAGCACATATGTCCTCGTTGAGCTCCTGGTGTTTCTTGGTCTCAGTCTCCAGGTCTGTGGTTGCCGATGGCAACGAGCCTTCAGAACACGTCTGGACCCAGCCTTCAACCTTCAGCAGGAACTGGACAGAGAGACAGACAGGAGGATAGGGAGAGACGGTGAGACAGGAAACATAAGATGCAGACACACAGGTACAATCACACGTGTGTCAATCACCTGCTCTGCCCCCTGGTGGAAGCCGGTTGCCATGGCGAGTGTGTTGCTGCGCTCCTCCAGTGCGGTCGTCAGGGACTTCCAGTCGTCCTGTAACCGTGACGACACCATGGCGATCCGCTCTGCACCGTAGTGACCGGCGTCCGCGAGCCTCGCTGCCACTGTAACCACACTGTCCACGTTCACACTGCCGTTCTGTCCACACACACACACACACAACTCACACTCACACACACACACACACACACACACACACACACACACACTCACACACTGACCATGCAGTTAGCAGTGAAGTGCTGGTGCTGGGTCTGGAGGTCCAGGGCGTGCTGGTGGTTCTGTCCGACCTGGACCAGGCTCTGTGTGAACAGGTCTTTACTGTGGGCGATCCACTGTGACATCTGCAGGTGAGATGACAGACAGAAGAAGGTTAGCTCCGCCTACAGCTGCCCCGTCTCTCTCGGTGATCCCGCGTGGATCGTTACCTTGGTGGCGTCCTGTTGGAACAGGTGCAGCTGCAGGACCTGGTCCAGGTGCAGCTTCCTGTCGCTCCAGCTCTGCAGCAGGTGAGTGCGAGACGCCTGCAGGCGGTCCAACAGAGACGAGACCTTCGGCGCCACACTCTGGAAGTCTGCGCCGCCCGACAGCCAGCTGCCGTGGCTTCCACCACCGCCTTCGTTAGTGGCGTCGCCGTGCGAGGGGCCCAGGCGCATGCGCTGCAGCAGACTCCGCCCCTCTCGGTCGAGGGCGTCGACTGGAGCTGTGGCGATTGTGTTCCGGAGACGTCCGTGTTCCTCCAGGAGTCTGAGAGTGACGAGAACTCGTTAACATCGTCAATAATCGATCGGTGATCAGATCGGGATCTGCTGAGCTCTTACTTTCGGGCCTCGTCCACGTCCTGGGGCTCTGGTGTCCGGTTCAGTCCAGACTCCAGCTGCTCCAGCTGGGCGAGCAGCTGCGTGGCAGCTCCCGAGAACTCCTCCAGACCCAAACGCAGCTCGGTCCACTCCACGTGGTCGTACTCCAGAGAACCGCCCAGGTCAGAGGTCAGCTGGGAGGGGTCGACGAGCCGCGACAGACCCTCCACCGACACCAGGCTGGTCTGTAAACACAGTTAGCATCTGTTAGCATTAGCACTTCCCTTTGCCTTAGCAGGAAACCGTTAGCATTAGCACTTCAGTCAGCTTTAGAAGTAAAACAGTTAGCATCTGTTAGCATTAGCACTTCAGTTTGCTTAAAAAGGAAACAGTTAGCATTAGCACTTCAGTCAGCTTTAGCAGTAAAACAGTTAGCATATGTTAGCATTAGCAATTCAGTTTGCTTATGCAGGAAACAGTTGGCATTAGCACTTCAGTCAGCCTTAGCAGTAGAACAGTTAGCATCTGTTAGCATTAGCACTTCAGTTTGCTTAAGCAGGAAACAGACAGACACTACACAGTAGTACACAGTGGTAGTATTTGTACACAGCGGTAGTATACAGTGGTAGTGTGAGTACACAGTGGTAGTGTGAGTACACAGTGGCAATATTAGTACACAGTGGTAGTATAAGTACCTCAAAGCTGAGTTTGGCACTGCCCAGGTTGGTCTTGTGCTTCTGCCAGAAAGTGTCTGGTTTGATGAGCAGCGCCGTGTGGATGTTGGACGAAAACGTCTCCTGCAGCGTCCTCAGCACCGGCTTCACGCTGTCCCACTTACTGCCCCGCATGTCCACCACCACGGTGAAGCCACGTCCACGGACATCCTCACTGACACACACGGAGGCACAGAGACAGTGAGGACAGGACAGAGACGTGTGTGTGTGTGTGTGTGTACCTGGGGACAGTGGACAGGTCAGAGACGTGCGTGTGTGTGTACCTGGGGACAGTGGACAGGTCAGGGACGTGTGTGTGTGTGTGTACCTGGGGACAGTGAAGAGGTCAGAGACGCGTGTGTGTGTGTGTGTGTGTGTGTGTACCTGGGGACAGTGGACAGGTCAGAGACGTGTGTGTGTGTGTGTGTACCTGGGGACAGTGGACAGGTCAGAGACATGTGTGTGTGCGTGTGTGTGTACCTGGGGACAGTGGACAGGTAAGTGACGAGACGACTCAGGTCCTCCTGTTTTATTCGATCATGATTGGTTCTGGCAGGAAAAGTCAGGATTGGTCCGCCTCGTTTGTCCCGCCCACCTGGAGGGAGGACACACCCCCGGTTAACCTGTGTGTACGCGTGTGCGCATGTGCGCATGTGTGTGTGTGTGTGTTACCTGACACAAAGGCCACCTTCTCTCTCAGCACAGTCAGGACATCGGCCGCTCTCACACTCTCCACTTTACCTGAAGCTGACAAATCAAGATGGCCGACGTTACAGGTTAAATGTTTACAAAAACAACCGGTAACCATAGCGACCAGGAGTCCTCATGGAGGCCAAAACCTGGTTCAGGGATTAGGACTGAGTATGTATTGTTTAAATGAATGGAAGTCAAAGCAGGGTCCTGACAAGAGTAGCTGTGTGTGTGTGTGTGTGTGTGTGTGTATTACTATGTATGGACCTGTGTTTAAGTTCAGTATGAGTGTTGGTGTCAGTGAGGACACTGTGCCAGAATGTGTGTGTGTGTGTGTGTGCGTGTGATCCCACACACACACACACACACTGAGAGCCATAAACGTTTCACATTAGCAGCTTGAAACTGCGACGGGCGCTCAAAACAGGAAGCTCACTGACTTCACTCGTGTCCTTGAATCCTTCACTCATGTCCTTGAATCCTTCTCCTCAGAG
Source organism: Solea senegalensis (assembly GCF_019176455.1). Classification (NCBI taxonomy): domain Eukaryota; kingdom Metazoa; phylum Chordata; class Actinopteri; order Pleuronectiformes; family Soleidae; genus Solea; species Solea senegalensis. The sequence goes on from NC_058022.1 coordinate 34,737,480, forward strand.
GACACACTTGAATCCTCAGGCTAACGTTTATCATTAGCTTCCTTTGCCACCTTATTTGGATGAGAGGGGGTGGGGCTTATTGCGAGTGAGTGAGATCGTGAACTTCTCAGAAAAAATAATGAAACTAAAACCTTAAAAAGTATCGAGAAGAAGACGTCAAAGCGTTTAATGTGAGTGTAAGAGAGGAACAGGGAGAAGAAGGTCCTCTGAGACACTGATCAGCTGTCAATCAAACTGAAACAGCTGCTGTCCAACATGAGACAAACTGTGTCTCGTGTCAGTCTGGTACAGTCCAGGATCAGGCTTGTGTTTGAACTGTACTTTTATTTAATCCTGAACAAACTTCCATGTGATTTTTACACCCATCTTTTTTCTGGCGCCCAGTCAGCGGACTGTCGTGGGTGGAGCCTGTCAAGCTCCACCCCCTTACCACCAACTTACCATACTGTTTTACTCCAAAAGAATTGAGATATTTCAAAGAAGTTAAATGTAAAACAAAACGCTGTTACTCTAAAATACTGTAAGTTACAAAAACTTTATGTCACCAAAATTAACATATGTATATGTTGAACTCATAAAAAACATGTAAATAACTACTAAAACTTAATTTTACCAAAAAATTAATTTTTATGAAACAAAAACATGTAAATGTTACCAAACTTGACTTAAGTTAGTTGTTGTACTATTTTTGTAACGACACAAAAACACGTCACCACATTTTTTATAAAATGTGACAAAAAATTACTCATTTTATCCCAAAAAATGTGATATTATAAAGAAGTTAATCAGGTTTAATGTAAAACACAAAGTTACTGTTACTCGTGACAAAACGTTATAAAATGTTGTAATGTTACAAATATATATATATATATATATATATATATATGTTAATACAAACTTTATGTTACAGTAAATAAATAATTATAATAATATTTAAATTTTCTTTAAGAAATAAAGTTCCTGCAGTGACTGGAGAGATGCAGCTCCCCCTTGTGGCACGCCAGTATAAATCTCTAGGACTGTATGCTGGTGCGTTTTTGAAGTCATTCACCTGAAATATGAAGGATTTCCACGTTCACAGTGGTCACGATAACGTCAAAAATCACCACGCTGGACTTTACAGTGGGGCCGATTTTTTTAAATCGCGATTAAAATGCACACGATTTGATCGTTTCATGTCACACACACACACACACACACACACAGGCCTTCACACGGTCCTCCATCCTCACGCACACACACATTGAGTGAGTCAATGGGCGGATGTGGAGGCATCATGGCGACAGCAGCTCCTACTACACACACACACACACACACACATCCTACCCGCCGTCGCGAGGCCGTCCTGGCCCGCTTCTCCTCCTCCATCAGTCGGATTCATCCTCCTCCTCCTCCTCCTCTTCCTCGCGGACTCTCCTCCGTTAGTAGCGTCGCTCGCTCCGCTCCTCGCGCCTCCTCCTCCTCCTCCTCCTCACCCGTCCATCCCTGCGGCTTCACATCAGATGTGTGTGTGTGTGTGTGTGTGTGTGGAGCTCGCGGACAGACGGATGTGTTTCCCTGCTCCCGGTACCGATCACTGATGCTGCTGCTGCATCCTCCTCCTCCTCCCGGTGCTGATGCTGCTGCTCTTACGTTACCGTGATCCCGCGCGCGCCATCATCACTGGTACCGTTACCGTCTCTCTCTCTCTCTCTCTCTATCCCTCTCTCCCTCTCTCTCTCTGCCGGTCCAGTCTTTCATCTGTGCGCGCGCGTGTGCATGTGTGTGCATGTGTGTCAGCTTCACGCAGGCGCACGAGGACACACAGACAGAAAGGGGGCGCTGCTCTGCACGAGGACTGCAGCAGCAGCAGCTGCCGTGTCCCCCCCCCACGTTACTACAGAACATCGTTACCGGTACTATGAGCACGTGACCAGCTTGTGTTATGATTATAATGCCATCATTTAAATGTTTTTTAAATGTGTGACACCGTGAAACGTAAAAATGTAACCATTTATCGAATGAATGAATGAATGAATGAATGAATGAATGAATGAATCAATCCACTGCTCCTGTTGGATTCAGTCGTCTGGAGCTGCAGCGGCACCCAGAGGACACATGAGCTCACTGCAGCCTGAAACACAACAGTAACTGTTGATTAGATTTTTATTTTATTATCATAAACGACTACAGGTTTAGTCTCTGTTAATGAAAACAAAAACTGATGTGTATAAATAAAATACTTTTTTAACGTAGTCAACGCACATTTCGAACACGTGCAACATCATAAACATAAAACCCTGGATTCAAAGATAATAAATAATAATAATAATAATAATGATAATACATCACATTTATATAGCGCTTTTCTTGACACTCAAAGACGCTGTACAAACACAAAACAAAACAAAGGACAGGACTTTGGGAAATAGACAGTTAGGTGTAAGCAGTTTTGAACAGGTGGGTTTAGAGTTATGATTTAAATGTCTGTAGTGAGTCTGAGTTCCAGAGAGTGGCGGCGGCTGCAGCAAAGGCAAAGATGTTAAGATTAATACACACACGAGACACTGCAATCAATAATAATACTAATACTAAACATCCATGACCAAAATCAACGCTCTTGTCAATATTAATACATAGTTTTGGTGCAGGGGGGATGTCGTCGCAGCGTGATGATGTCACGTTGCTGTAGCAACAGAAGCGCGTCGTCTTTGCTCCGGTTAGCTCAAAGCTAACTAGCTATGTAGAACGAAACAAGCGTTGGTTGCTTTTGCTATTTTTTCCCCTTTTGCTTCTTCGTTTGAACATTGTACGAGTCGACGCAAAAGGAGTCGGTTAACCGGCGAAAGAGCCTCGTCGCCGCCGTCAGCGCTAACGGGAGACAGCTAATAGCACAGTACAGCTCACGTAAGAAAACTAATGTCATGTATGATAGCCATGAGCTAATAGCACTAGAGAGCTAACGTCAGAGAACTAACGTAGGATAACTAACTGAAGATAATGTTCGTAAGAGAACTAACGTAGGATAACTAACTGAAGATAATGTTCGTAAGAGAACTAACGTAGGATAACTAACTGAAGATAATGTTCGTAAGAGAACTAACGTAGGAGAGCTCATAACATAGGAGCGCTAACGTAAGATAATTAGCGCAAGAGAACTAACGTAGGAGAGCTCATAACATAGGAGGGCTAACGTCAGAGAACTAACGTAGGAGAGCTCATAACAGAGGAGGTCTAACGTCAGAGAACAAACGTAGGAGAGCTAGTAGCACTAGTGCTAACGTATGAGAGCCAATAACACAGGAGAGCTAATAGCACTAGTGCTAACGTAAGATAATTAGCGCAAGAGAACTAACGTAGGAGAGCTCATAACACAGGAGAGTTAACGTGTAAGAACGAATGTAATGTAGGAGAGCTAATAGCACTGGAGAGTTAACGTCAGAGAACTAACGTAAGATAATTAGCGTAAGAGAACTAACGTATGAGAGCTAATAACACATGAGAGCTAACGTCAGAGGTGAGTCACAGCGCCACCTGGAACAACTATGTTGTTATTATTCAGTCGAATTTCACAACTTAAACAGATGTGAAGGTGTGAACTGTGTTGATGTTTTTGTGTTGTGAGGTGTAAAAAGTTAGGTTGATGCTAACACACAGAATGTTCTAGAAGTGTGTTTATCAAACGTTGTGTATTTGGACACTTTTAATCATGAATCATTTGTGACTGAGATGAATGCTTGATGAATGAATGTAAACATCATTTTACACCTGTTTTATTTGTTTTTATAATCATTCTGTAAACCTGTGTCATGTGACCATCAGTTGGCAATAAAACCCATGGAGGGAAGATTGGAGTCTGTGCAGGAGCTGAAGACACAGCTGGAGGAGACAGATGTGACCCTGGGGCAGAAGATCAAGCTGCTCAACAGCGCCATCAACCGTGAGACGACCAGCACTGCACCCATGTGAGAGCAAACACTTACAAAGACATCACAATCTGAGTTTGTGTTATTCTGTGTGTGTGTGTGTGTGTGTGTCAGGCGCTCTGCACACAGACACCGTCGCTCTGACTCGTGTGACGTCTGAGTTGTATCACAGCGGCGTCCTCCGTCACTGTGTCCAGGACGTCCTCTCTCTGGACGGTAGAAGACTGCAAGGACACTGGAGCTCCGCCTCCACGCTCGCACAGCTCACCAGGTACGACTGTCCTACAGCGCCACCTTTCTGTTTTGGTTCAACTGATAAATGAATCGTGTGATTGTATCATATCTCATGTTATGTTATTGTAACATATCTTATGTATTATAACGTTAAGTGTTTTATCTTCAGTTGTTGTATCCTTTGTAACTATCTTACTTTACATTGTAACATATCTTATGCATTATAACGTTAAGTGTTTTATCTTCAGTTGTTGTATCCTTTGTAACTATCTTACTTTACATTGTAACATATCTTATGTATTATAACGTTAAGTGTTTTATCTTCAGTTGTTGTATCCTTTGTAACTATCTTACTTTACATTGTAACATATCTTATGTATTATAACGTTAAGTGTTTTATCTTCAGTTGTTGTATCCTTTGTAACTATCTTACTTTACATTGTAACATATCTTATGCATTATAACGTTAAGTGTTTTATCTTCAGTTGTTGTATCCTTTGTAACTATCTTACTTTAAATTGTAACATATCTTATGTATTATAACGTTAAGTGTTTTATCTTCAGTTGTTGTATCCTTTGTAACTATCTTACTTTACATTGTAACATATCTTATGCATTATAACGTTAAGTGTTTTATCTTCAGTTGTTGTATCCTTTGTAACTATCTTACTTTACATTGTAACATATCTTATGTATTATAACGTTAAGTGTTTTATCTTCAGTTGTTGTATCCTTTGTAACTATCTTACTTTACATTGTAACATATCTTATGTATTATAACGTTAAGTGTTTTATCTTCAGTTGTTGTATCCTTTGTAACTATCTTACTTTACATTGTAACAAATCTTATGTATTATAACGTTAAGTGTTTTATCTTCTGTTGTTGTATCCTTTGTAACTATCTTACTTTACATTGTAACATATCTCGTGAAACGATGATACGATCAATAATCAGTCCTGTGTGTCAGCTCGTGCTGTGCTGCTGTTGACCCTGGTGACCACTGGGAGGCGTTTCACACGCTCTTCCTGCCGTCAGTCATAGACGGCCTCCTGTCATTGGCTGCTCAGATGATGATGATGAGGACGACGTCTCAGGGGTCAGAGGTGAGACGTCCTCTGTCTGTCCCTGTCCTCAGTGTGTGCTGTCATTGTAAAGTTGTCCTGATGATGTCATCATGTGTGTTAGGGTGTGTCCATGTTCAGGACGGTGATGGACTCAGTGAGTCAGCTGCTCACGGCTCATGCTCAGCTCACCTCACAGGGTCAGTCACTCTGAATGATCTATGTGTTCATCCACTGACTGACTGATGGTTAATCTCTCCCTCTCTCTTACTCTCTCTCTCTCTCAGTCCTCAGCTGTGTTCACTACGAGCACATCCAGATGTGTGATGATGTCACTGTGTCCCTGATGTGCATTAACATGTGGCTTCAAACCTGCAGTGTCAGCAGGTAAAGATTTAAAGGGACAGAGACGGACTTTACAACAGGAAACTGACGTTTGTAAACCACTAACTCTCCCACAAACACACACTCTCACACTCACACTCACACACTGCTGCCTCCATCACTGAGTTCAGTTTGACCTCAGTGACAAAGAGTGACCACACGAGGCAGTAGAGGACCAGCAGCTAAATCGTTGGTTTTCTCTCTGAGGTTTGGTGTGTGTGTGTGTGAGGTGAGAATGGCTGCAGACAGTTTCACTGTAGCAGTGGGAGGTCCCCTGTTTGATAGGTAGACGTCGCGCAAGACTCAAGTCCCTTCTTTGCAAGTTCTTCAAAAAAATTTAAAAAGCACATTTTAAGTAATAATATGGTTAAAGACCTTTAAAGTAAATTTTCTATGCTTTTGTTTTTGTTTAAAAATGACCAGAAACCCAAGTCCCCTGTTAGTGAGTATAGAATGACAGTCCCCTGTTTGCCTGGTAAACGTGTGTGTGTGTGTGTGTGTGTGTGTGTGTGTGTGTGTGTGTGTGTGTGTGTGTGTGTGTGCGTGCACGTAGGAACTTCCTGTCGAGCCTGAGTGATGACTCCATCCTGTTGCTCCTCAACGAGGCTGTCGGCCACTTAGCCGTCAGTGCGGACTCTGCAGTGGGCGGAGCCTCTGTCAGACTCCTCCTCCTCATGTCCAGTCAGCTGCATGTGTTGCCCCTCCTCCTCAGCTTCAGAGGTCAGGGGTCAAGTCTGTTCACACCTGGATCATTGTGGAAAGGTCAGAGGTCACGCTCTCTCTCTCTCTCTGTAGGTCTGGACAATCTGCTGGACAAAGACTGGAGGGGGCGGGGCTTTGACCAGGATGTAGATCAGCTGATAAAGCTCATGGAGTCACACAGAGGCAGGATCAGTCCCTCTCAGGTGAGTCGATGAGGTCAAGGTCACATGCCCGCCAGGGTGTGTCCATCTGACTCCGCCCCCCTTCTGTGTGTGTAGGAGAGCAGCGAGCGTGTGCGCGCAGCGTGCGTGATCCAGGCGGCATGGCGCTCGCATCAGACCAGACGCAGAGTGAAGAGCCTGAGTCGAGCGGTGAGCTCGCTGCAGAGGAGCTTCAGGTGTGAGGTCATCGCCACATCTGTGACATCATCACCACAATACGCCTGTCACAACACCTGTGTGTGTGTGTGTGTGTGTCAGGGCTCGGAGGAGGCAGCAGCAGCAGCAGGAGGAGGCACAGAAGTGGGAGGAGGAGCTTAAGTACCAGGTGAGTTTAAAGTACTTTCAAGGACAACTCGGTGTACTGCAGTATTGACGTGTGTGTGTGTGTGTGTGTGTCAGGTGTGTTTGCGGCGTAAGCAGGCGCGGAGGGCGTTCCACGAGAAGCAGAGAAAACTACTGCAACTGCTGCCCCCTGGTGACCACACACACACACTCACACACACACACACTCACTCACTCTCTGCAGTCTCATGTTGTGTGTGTGTGTGTGTGTGTCAGGTCAGGTGCAGTCGTACCTGTCAGAGTGTGAGCGTTGTGCGGCCGTGAGGATCCAGAGTTTGTGGCGAGGCTTCAGAGATCGTCGTCTCTTCACCAACACGTACAGACGCTCGCTGAGGGAGCGACGCGCTGCCACAACCCTGCAGAGAGCTGTAAACAACAACAACAACAACAATAACAATCATAACAACAATAACAATCATGACAACAACAACAATAACAACCACAACAATAACAACCACAACAATAACAACAACAATAGTAACAATAACAACAACAACGACAATAATAACAACAAAAATAACAATAACAATCATAACAACAACTATGACAATCATAACAACAACAATAACAACCACAACAATAGTAACAACAACAACGACAATAATAATAACAACAAAAATAACAATAACAATACCAACAACTATAACAACCATAACAACAACAATAACCACCACAACAATAACAACAACAATAGTAACAATATCAATATCAACAACAATAACAACAACACGAACAATAACAACAACATTAACATCATGAGTCATTGGCTCCACCCACATGGTTATCCTGACAGATGCTGACTCCTCCCTCTCTCAGGTGCGTCGCTTCCTGCAGAGACGGCGAGTAGCCAAAGCCCCGCCCACCACAGCTCTCTGGCTCGGCCACAGAGGTTTGACGGACAGCAGTAGGGCGGAGCTAAAGGCACAGGTGGAGGAGTACGTCGCCGCCCATCCTGTAAGAACGCGCCATGATGTCACAACACCACACTATAACCATGACGACACTGACTCTGTCCTCTGTGTCCACAGTCGTCCTGCGTGTCCCGAGAGGAGTGTGAGCGCCTCCATGTGGACGTGCAGCTGCTACTGCAGACGGAGCTTCAGAGAGAAGGCGAGAGGAGGAGGGAGGAGCAAAGGAGGGAGGCTCTGCTCGCTCACACACACACACTGCTGGAGCAACTGAGAGGTCACACACACGCACACACGCACACACACTCATCAATAACTAAAGTGAGGGGTGGAGTGGATCAGTGGTTAAGTCTGGTACCCCGTGTGCGAAAGACATCATGGTCGCAAGGATCGCAAGTTCGACTCCGCCCCTGGCTGATTGTACTCAATTGCACTGTAATGTAATGTAATGTAATGATTGATCAGTCAGTCTTGATCAGAGATGATTGACAGTCTCACTTCTCCCACAGAGGCTCCACCCCTCTCTGTTGTCACGGCAACAGTAGCAGACTCCTTCCTCAGTCCGTCAGGCATCATCGCCGCCCGTGCCCGTGACTCCCACAATGCCTTGCTGCAGGAGACTCGCCTGCCGTGGTGGAGGACGCTGGGAGAGGCGGAGGACACGCTCGGCCCCACCCTGCCGCTGGTGGAGCTGGAGGCGGAGCTCGGAGGACTGTTTGTGGGCGGGACAGTGTGACTGACAGGATGTGATTATTGATCACTGCTGTTTGTTTATGTTGTTGTTTACTGTAAACAGCACACACACACACACTGTCATTAAAGTTTCTCTCTGGATTAAAAGTCAAATATTTGAAGATTGTTTTTTTACTTTTATTATTATTTTAAATTTTTTTACTTTGACATCGTGACACGCTGTGATGTCACAGGCTCCAGTGGATCAAACTATTGATTATTGATCAGCAGCCGCTGCAGCTGTGAGCGACACTGTGAGTATCTGCTGTCGTCCTTTCACGTTAAACACCTTTCTAATGTGTGCTCTCACAGAGGAAACCAGTGATTTCTGCTGCTGCTCTGCTGCCTCGTGTGGTCACTTTGTGTCACTGAAGTTAATCTGAACAAAGAATTTCAAAAGCCAAACTGACAAAACAAGACATTAGAACTCAGTGATGGGGGCAGCAGTGTGTGTGTGTGTGTGTGTGTGTGTGATGTTAAAATGAGTGATTTTCTCTCTGGTCTTTGGTGTGGGAGAGTGAGTGGTTTCAGTTTCCTGTTGGAAAAGTCACAGTGAGATAAAGACGTGAACATGTGACGTAGATATCGTAGAAACCTAAACTGACGTAGATTTGCTGGAGAACAAAAGTTTGTGTTGTTTGTGATCACAGAGAAAACCAGTGATTTAACATCACACACACACACACACACACACACACACACACTGCTGCCTCCATCGCTGACTTCTATTGTCGTATTTTGTCACGTCGGCTTTTAAAGTCTCCCATTCAGATTGACCTCAGTGACACAAAGTGACCACACGAGGCAGCAGAGGACCAGCAGCTAAAATCACTGGTTTACAAACTTCACTTTCCTGTTGGAAGTTGGTGGAATTATCGATCACTGGCCACTTTAATCTGTTTAATCCTCTGTGTTGGAGCAGGAGGTGATGTGAAGGGGTTAAGATCCAGAGGAATGTGGAGGGAGGAGTTGTTTTCACTCCACACCAGCTTTTCATCCTCTCACATTCTCCATCCTCTTCCTCAGGTCGTGTCTGCCATCATGATGTCCAGGTCTCTGCCCAGAGGAATCAACCCGCCCACTTTACCCCGCGGCATGACCATGCCCAGTTTACCCAGTCTGCCCAGAGGAGTGTCGCTGCCGAGGGTCGTCGCCATGCCAACTGTTTCCCAGGCTCCTCGGAGGCTGCTGCAGGACTGCTGCTCTGTTCTGGACCATCAGACACCTGGAGGTAACACAGTCACACCTCGTAATCATGACTCACCATCTTACTGTGATCTTTGTCAAAAACAAGTTTTTATTCTGTAAAAATGTTTTGTTCAAACTTTGTTGAATTGTGTATTTTTTCTGTAAAACAATTTTTTTTTTATTTTGTCAATTTTTTAAAATTTTGTCTGTAAATTAATTTTTTTCTGTAAATTTTCTGTAATTTTTTGTTACATTTTCGACAAATTTCTGTGAATACAATATGTTTTTGAAAATGAAAATTTCTACATATTTGTAAAATTATTGAAAAACGATTGTAAAATGTATGATCATTGTAAAATTGATCCTTCTTTTTAAAAAGTAAAAGTAAAATACATATATATATTGTATGTACATATTCACATACAGTATATATACATATATATATATGTATGTACACACACGCTCACAGAGTTCTCAGCTGCAGGTTTTTTTCACTTTGTGCTGGAATGAAGAAAAAATCCAGAGCAGATTATAGAAGCTGAGCTGCTGCACATGTCCTGGATCTCACACACACACACACACACACACACACACAGACACACACACACACACACACACACAAAACACACACACACACACACACACACACAAACAGACACACACACACACACACACAGACACACACACACAAACACACACACACACACACACACACACACACACACAGACACACACACACACACACACACACACACACACATACACACACACAAACACACAGACACAAACACAGACACACACACACACACACACAGACAGACACACACACACACAGACACACACACACACACGATGAGTCAAACTGAATATTTTCATCAGAGATGTGAGGTTTATCATGAAAGGGGGCGGAGTCTCAGAGTGAGTGTGTGTTCACGGAGTCGTCCTCATATACGGTGAGAACCATTTTAACGTTTATCGTGATTTTTATGTTTGTGTTTGCTGCTAAAATGCATCCTTCAAAATAAAAGCTGGATTTATGTGATAATATGAGGTTCAGATACAGATTATATTGACGTTCAGATACAGATTATATTGACGTTCAGATACAGATTATATTGACGTTCAGATACAGATTATATTGACGTTCAGATACAGATTATATTGACGTTCAGATACAGATGATATTGATTATTTTATGGAATATTTAAAATGATAACGACGATAATTTATTACTCTGTGTGTTAAAGGTCACATGAGAATTATTTTACAAATCACATGACATATTATGATAATTATGTTTCACATTTTATTCATTTAAAAATACTTTAACTTTGTGTTTAAATCACACAATTGTTTATATTTCTATGTCATTTAAATAATAAAAAATAACCCTGAATCCCTGCTTGGACTGTCACAGCAGGTCACATGACTCGGCTTAAGTCACATGACCTGCTGTGACAGCGATGATTATTTCAGATCCGACAACAAACACGTTCTGTAACAAGTGAGATTAGGATTAATGCTGCATTGTTCTCTCTGCTGCCCCCATCTGGCTGTGTACATATATAAATATATATATATATATATATATATATATATTTATATATGTACACAGTCATCATGATGTGTGGTGATGATGTCATCACAGGTGTGTGCGGCTGCTGCTGGGCGCTGCGTCCTCGCTACAAGAGGCTGGTGGACAATATTTTCCCTGAAGATCCAGAGGTTCATGAATATTTATGAATATTTATGAATATTTATGAATATTTATGAATATTTATGAATTAATTATGGATGTTAGTACATGAAAGCAGCTTTAAATTCACTATGTGTGTGTGTGTGAGTAGGACGGCCTGGTCAAAGCTAACATGGAGAAGCTAACCTTCTTCGCGCTGTCAGCTCCTGAGAAACTGGATCGTATCGCAGCGTATCTTTCTGAGAGACTGACCAGAGAATTGAACCGACAACGCTACGGGTCAGAACCACACACACACTCACACATCATTTTATGTGTGTTGTCTATCTGCAACAACTCTCCTGATGCTAATGCTAAGTTAACTCTTGTCCTGGGGCTAATGCTAAGCTAACTACTCTCCTGGGGCTGATGCTAATGCATGTTTTGGCTGATTACAGTCAGGACAGTGATACAGCCTGACAGAGTCCTCTCCTTCCTGGGCTGCACACTTTACAGGATCCAGACCCTGAAATGAGACACAGCGAGAGAGTTTCATAAGTTTCCAGTTAGTCCAACTTCCTGCTGTGTGTGTGTGTGTGTGTGTGTGTGTGTGTGTGTGTCTCAGGTTCGTCTCCATAGCAATGGAGGCGTTGGAGCAGCTGCTGTTAGCGTGTCACTGTCAGAGCATCAACCTGCTGGTGGAGAGTTTCCTGGGAACTCTGCGTCTGCTGCTGGAGACAGACAGGCCACACCTCCACGTCCTCGCCACCAACTCTGTAACACACACACACACTGTGACATCATCACAGCTCATAACTCCTCCCTCTGACCCTGTGTCCCTGCCCCCCATGCAGTTTGTGAAGTTTGCCAACATTGAGGAGGACACGCCCTCGTACCACCGCAGCTACGACTTCCTCGTGTCTCGCTTCAGTCAGATGTGTCGCTGCCAACACGAGGACCAAGACGTCCGCAACCAGTGTGTGTCTCTGTGACCATGTGACCATACTGACGACCAATCACACCACTCACGTGTCCTCTGTGTGTGTGTGTGTGTGTGTGTGTGTAGAATCCGTGTGTCGGGGATCCGTGGTCTACAGGGCGTGGTCAGGAAGACTGTGGACGACGAGCTGCAGGTCAACATCTGGGAGCCGGGTCACATGGAGCAGATTGTCCCCGCCCTGCTGGTCAACCTGCAGCAGCACACACACTCACAGAGGTACACACACACACTCACAGAGGTACACAGAGACACACACACAGGTACACATTGGGGACTGTGTGTGTGCGTGTGTGTGTGTGTGTGTGTGTGTGCGTGTGTGTGCGTGTGTGTGCGTGCAGTGAGTCTCCAGCAGAGCAGACTGAGCTGTGTTTCAGAGAGCTGTTGAGTCGAGCTGCTTATGGACACATCAACAACGCCATCAGACCTGTGCTCATGTGAGACACACACACACACACACTGTGGATTAAATCCCTGTAATCTGAGCTCACATTAATCCCGCCTCTTGTCTTCAGGCACCTGGACACTCACAGTCTGTGGGAGGAGCCCAGTTTTGCTGTTCGATGTTTTCAGATCATCATGTTCTCCATCCAGGTCACTGATAACTCACTGATAACTCACTAACTACTCTAACTAACTCACTAACAAACTTATTTACTGTGTGTCCTCTCAGTCTCAGCACTGTCACCTGGTCGTCCAGCAGCTTCTGTCTCACCTGGACACCAACAGTCTGAGTCCAGCGTCAGTGAGAGCAGGAATCATCCAAGTCCTGTCTGAGGCTGCTGTGATAGAAGCTGCTGGATCTGTGGGTCTGTGTCCTCTCTGTGTCCTCATGTCTTCTTCTTCTCTGGTGGACTCATGTCTCTTCTTCTTCTCTGGTGTCTCATGTCTCCTCTTGTTCTCTGGTGGACTCTGGTGTCTCAGGTCCCACGGTGTTGGAGGTCTTCAACACGCTACTGCGACAGCTCCGGCAGAGCGTGGACGACCAGCTGACTGGTTACTATGACAACGCTGGGAGACGTAGAACCACGTGTGAGGAGGAGAAGACACTGCAGGACGCCGTCATCAGGACCATCGGTGAGAACAGTTGTCCACTTCCTGTCACCATGTGTTGATCCTCATGTGTTTCTGTGGCTCCTGCAGGAAGCTTCGCCAACACACTTCCTGTCTACCAGAGGTCAGAGGTCATGCTTTTCATCATAGGGAAGATTCCTGTTCCTGGCGTCTATCCTGCTCTGGACTCGCCCAACACTGGGTAACTGTCTCCATGACGATGGGACACGTTGTAAATATGTGAAGTGATGATGAGTGACATCACGTGTGTGTGTGTGTGTGTGTGTGTGCGTGTGTGTGTGTGTGTCAGGTGTGAAGGCAGCAGGATGATCCAGGTGATGCTGTTAAAGTCTCTGCTGCAGGTGAGATGAAGATGATGATGATGATGATGAGATTTTAAAACATAAAATGAGACAAATGAATGATTATGTCAGTGCTGCTGTGTGACTCCGCCCCTAAGGTGTCAGAGCACTATGACAGCACTAACCTGTTGGTGGCGCTGCCCTCGTCTTTCCTGGAGCCGCTGCTGTCCTTCACTCTGATGGAAGATCCTGAGATTTGTCTGCTCGTCCTCAAGGTCCTCGTCTCACTGATGGACCGTCACCACAACACACACACACTGAGAGAGGCCAGGTACACACACACACACACACACACACATACCATCATCATCATCGGTGGACACAAATATGTCTGTCCTCCTTCTTGGTCTTTATAGGTCCTCAGGTGGGCGAAGAGGCCGAACTTGGACCCAAGATTTGGGTGGTTAATGGTGGTAGTGGGTTTTGGGTGGTTAATGGTGGTGGTTGGTTAATGGTGGTTTGGGGTGGTTGGTTAATGGTGGTCGGGTTTGGGTGGTTTGGTGGTTTGGGGTGGTTGGTTGTGGTTAATGGTGGTTAATGGTGGTTAATGGTGGTCGTGGGTTTGGGTGGTTAATGGTGGTTTGTGGCGTGGGTTTGGGTGGTTAATGGTGGTTAATGGTGGTGGGGTTTGGGTTAAATGGTCGGGTTTGGGTGGTTAAGGTGGGGTGGTCCGGTGGTTAATGGGTGGTTAATGGTGGTTAATGGTGTGGGTTTGGGTGGTTAATGGTGGTGGTTAATGGGGTTTGGGGGGTGGTTAATGGGGTGGGTTTGGGTGGTTAATGTCGGGTTTGGGTGGTTAATGGTGGTTAATGGTGGTGGGGTTTGGGTGGGGTGGTTAATGGTGGTTAATGGTGGTGGTTTGGGGTAGGTTTGGGTGGTTAATGGTGGTCGGGGTTTGGGGTGGTTAATGGTCGGGTTTGGGTGGTTAATGGGTGGTTAATGGTGGTGGGTTTGGGTGGTTGGTCGTGGGTTTGGGTGGTTAATGGTGGTCGGGGTTTGGGTGGTTGGTAATGGTGGTGGGTTTGGTGGTTAATGGTGGTCGCGGGGTTTGGGTGGTTAATGGTGGTTAATGGTGGTCGGGTTTGGGTGGTTAATGTGGTCGGTTTGGGTGGTTAATGGCGGTCGGGTTTGGGTGGTTAATGGTGGTTAAAAATGGTGGTCGGGTTTGGGTGGTTAATGGTGGTTAATGGTGGTCGGGTTTGGGTGGTTAATGGTATGGTGGTTGGGTTTGGGTGGTTAATGGCGGTCGTGGGGTTTGGGTGGTTAATGGCGGGTTTGGTGGTGGTTTGGTGGTTTGGGGGTGGTTAATGGCGGTCGGGGTTTGGGTGGGGGTGGTGGTGGTCGGGTTTCGTGGGTTTGGGTGGTTAAGGGTGGGTGGGTTTGGGTGGTTAATGGCGGTCGTGGGTTTGGGTGGTTAATGGTGGTTTCGGGTGGTTAATGGTTAAGTCGTTCGTGGTGGTCGGGTTTGGGTGGTTAATGGTGGTGGTGGTTGGTGGTTAATGGTCGGGTTTGGGTGGTTAATGGTGGTTGGTGGTTAATGGGTTTGGGGTGGTTAATGGCGGTCGGGTTTGGGGTGGTTAATGGCGGTCGGGTGGTTAATGGCGGTCGGGTTTGGGTGGTTAATGGGTGTGGTGGGTGGTTAATGGTGATCGTGGGGTTTGGGTGGTGGTTAATGGCAGTCGGGTTTGGGGGTGGTCGTGAGTTTGGGGTGGTTAAATGGGGTCGTGGGGTTTGGGTGGTTAATGGCGGTCGGGTTTGGGTGGTTAATGGTGGTCGAGTTTGGGTGGTTAATGGCGGCCGGGTTTGGGGTGGTTTGGGTTTGGGTGGTTAATGGCGGTGGGTGGTTAATGGCGGCCGTGGTTTGGGTGGTTAATGGCGTCGGGTTTGGGTGGTTAATGGTGGTTAATGGTGGTCGGGTTTGGGTGGTTAATGGCGTGGTGGGTTTGGGTGGTTAATGGTGATCGGGGTTTGGGTGGTTTGTTCGTGGGGTTTGGGTGGTTAACGGCGGTCGTGGGTTTGGGTGGTTAGTGGTTAATGGCACGGGGTTTGGGTGGTTAATGGTGGTCGTGGGTTTGGGTGGTTAATGGCGGTCGGGTTTGGGGGTGGTTAATGGCGTCGGGTTTGGGGTGGTTAATGGTGGTTAATGGCAGTGAGTTTGGGGTGGTTAATGGTGGTCGTGGGTTTGGGTGGTTACTGGTGGTGGTGGTTAATGGTCGTGGGGTTTGGGTGGTTAATGGTGGTTTGGTTTGTGGTTTGGTGGTTTGGTGTGGGTTTGGGTGGTTAATGGCGGGTTTGGGTGGTTAATGGTGGTCGGGTTTGGGTGGTTTGGTGGTGGTCGGGGTTTGGGTGGTTAATGGTGGTCGGGTTTGGGTGGTTAATGGTGGTCGTGGGTTTGGGTGGTTAATGGTGGTTAATGGTGGTCGTGGGTTTGGGTGGATACCTCTTCATCAATGGTACCTTTGGTATGGGACGTGGTCCACATTTTCCCACCTGTTGTCAATGAAGGTGTTTTGGGGGACTGCTGTGGTTTGGTGACGGCTGATGGAGGATTTGAGTCTTTTTTATGCTGATGGCCAGACCAAGCTGTTTGTACGCTTTCATGAAAGCAGTCAAGGTGCATTGTAGGTCCTCTTCTGAGAGGGTACAGTGGCATTATGGTCTGCATACTGCAGCTCTACGATGACCCTTAGCCCTGAACCTGTTGATGTTCAGAAGTCCGTCAAACCTCTACATGATTTGTGTGTCCACAGTGTAGCTGTGGACGTGTCCCTGCTGCAGCTGAAGGAGGACACGTCGTCTCGTCAGGACATTCTCTTCATTAGGAAGGTAAAAGACACTGATCATTGATCTCTGATCACTGATCAATCACTCTGATCACGTGTGTGTGTGTGTGTGTGTGCAGCACGCTCAGCGTCTCTACAGACACGTCTACCTGGTGTGTAAGGAGGAGAGCAGTGGGCGGAGCCACTATCACGCCCTCTTCACCTTATTGGCCGTCCTGATTGTGGAGCTGTCCAATGAGGACGTGACTGTGGACCTGATCAGGCTGGTCCTCGCTCTGCAGGTGATTATTGAACATCAATCATTGATCTGTGTTCTGCTCTGTGGCTGACCACACCCCCTCTCCTCTGTGATTGGCTGCTCAGGAGCTAGTATCTTGCAATCAGGAGAGTCTGACAGTGTTTAACCACTGTGGTGTCCACGCCCTCTGTGCCGCCGTCCTCAGTCTGATGTCCACACTGACATGTCCTCTATTACTGAGACACGTCTCTGAGGTGTGTGTGTGTGTCTGTGTGTTTGCGTTTGTGTGTGTGGGTGTGTGTCTGTGTGTTTGTGTGTATGTGTGTGGGTGTGTGTGTGTGTGTGTGTGTGGGGTGTGTGTGTGTGTGTGTGTGTGTGTGTGTGTGTGTGTGTGTTTATGTTTGTGTGTGTGTGTGGTCGTGGTTTCTGTGTGTGTGTGTGTGTGTGTGTGGGTGTGTGTGTCTGTGTGTGCGGTGTTTGTGTGTGTGTGTCTGTGTTTGTGTTTGTGTGTTTGTGTGTGTGTGTGTGTGTGTGTTTGTGTGTGTGTGTGTGTGTGTGTGTGTGTGTGTGTGTGTGTGTGGGGTGTGTGTGTGTGTGTGTGTTGTGGGTGTGTGTGTGTGTGTTTGTGTGTATGTGTGTGGGTGTGTGTGTGTGTGTGAGTTTGTGTGTGTGTGTGGGTGTGTGTGTGTGTTATGGTGTTTGTGTGTGTGTGTGTGTTTGTAAGTTTGGTTTGTGTGTGTGTGTGTGTTCTTTTGTGTGTGTGTTTGTGTTTGTGTGTGTTTGTGTGTGTGTGTCGTGGTTCGTGTTTGTGTGTGTGTTTGTGTGTGTGTGTTCGTGTGTGTGTGTTTGTGTGTGTGTTTGTGTGTGTGTGTGTGTGTGCTCCGTGTTTGTGTGTGTGTGTGTGTGTTTGTGTGTGTGTGTTCGGTTTGTGTGTGTTGTGTGTTTGTGTGTGTGTGTGTGTGTGTGTGTTTGTGTGTGTGTTTGTGTTTGTGTTTGTGTTTGTGTTTGTGTGTGTGTGTGTGTGTGTTGTGTGTTTGTGTGTGTGTGTGTGTGTGTGTGTGTGTGTGTGTGTGTGTTTGTGTGTCATAAACAATGATCTTGTCAAGACCAAAACCTGATGTGCAGGTGATAGTGCGTCGTCAGCAGGTGGCTCCTCACCTGCTTCCTGACCACGCCCTCTGTGATGATGTCATCACTCCCCCCACTGAGCTGCAGGTGGATGACGCCCTCCTGTTTGTCCAATCAGAGATGAGCGAGGCTCTGACAGGAAGCAGCTCCAGCTCTGAGCGCATCAACACGCCATACACACCTGAACTGACAGGTACACACACACACACACGCGCGCACGCACACACACTCACTATCAAGGGCATGTTAAACTAAAACATCTTAGTACAGTACACCCCGTCACGTATGTGCAACTACACGTGTGCAGTGTCTGCGTGACACACGTCTGTCCATTTAAAGTGAATGAATTTACACGTCAGAGGTGTGTGTGTGTGTGTGTGTGTGTGTGTGTGTGTGTGTGTGTGTGTGTGTGTGTTGCATTGCAGATGAAGAGTGTCTCTCTAAGAGGAAGAGTGTTGGAGACATTGTGTCTCTGCAGATGGACTTGGACCATTACTGTCCTCACACTCTCCAGGTGTCTGTCTCTGATGATGTTCTGTGTCTGTGATGATGTCCTCTGTGTTTCCTGTTGGAAAAGTTTGTCTAACAGTGAGTTAAAGCTTTATTCTCCAGATATTGTCGACTTAAACGGACATATTTGGTCAGAAATCGTGTTGGACACAGTTGTTGGAGGGACATTTTGGACTTTTGACCCTTTTAAAAAACACATTCTGACTTAATCTACGTGTTTCGTAACGGTAGAAGTGAAAACCCTCCGAGGTCAAATCGGGTCTCATTCCTGACGAGGTGAGTCAGTGTAGTGCGCGTCTTGGACACGGCGCTGCGCTGCGCTCTCGGCGCTCCACTCCACTCTCCTCCTCCTCCTCCTCTTCTCAGAACTCACCCCGCCCTCCCTCCATCTCTATCTCTATCTCCACCTCAGTCAGCGCCGGGATCGCTCAACGCGAGAATAGAGGACATTGTCCCGCGTCTGTTGTCAGTAACCGTCCCGCTCTTCCCTCTTCTTCTCCAGGACACCGCGGTCTCCACAGCCTGCCGTCCCCGCGACCGCGCGCCCCCTGCGCTGCGACGCCCCGCGCCGGGTCGCTCCGGTCGCATTCCCCTGGAGAGCAGCAGGTTCCTCCCCTGGAAGCTGGATGAATCATTGTGGAGTTGGGAACAAGTGCGAGAAGAAAGCCGAGGCTCGGGATCTGCCTCCTCGCTGCGTCCAGAGAAGAGAAGAAGACTCGGCCAGAGGGGACGATCATGGAGGGGACGTCCCTGTGTCTGTCCTTTGTCATTTTACTCCTGCAATGTAAGTAAAGACATGAACAAGTGTTGATGAAAACTCACTGAAGAAGAGCAGCTCCTCTGTATTTTAACTGAAACTTCAATTACCTGAACTCCTTATTTGTATTAATACACTTAAAACATGTTATAATACAAATAGAAACGTCTTTTTTTTTTTTTAAGAGTCCATTTTCAAAGAAAAAGTAGTAGAAAAAGTAAAATCTTAAAGGATACTTGAGTTTTTCTTGTAGGTGTGGTTGTATGAGGTATTGCCTCTAAATAAAATCCACCCCTGCCTTTCTGTAATATCTTAAGAATGTGATCACCGGCTTTTCCAGCTGGAAACAAGTTTTTAGTCGGTCCACAGATGCTTGTTCACACGTAAAAGCAGATTTCATCCTTTTAACTAAATGTTCACATCATACAATCTATGTCCATGATATCTTAAGAATACATTTGCCTCTTTTTTCCACTGATATTCAGCCTTTTCTGATTGGAAAATCACTAATATTTTTCTGCACCAAACCCCATTGAGAAAATCAGCGATTTTACCTCACAGCACACAGGAACTGTTGATCCACTGCAGCCTCCATCAGTAACTTCAAATTTTTGCAAAGTCTTATTTTGCAAAATTCTGTGTTTGAAATCCTTCGTTCAGATTTACCTCAGTAACAAACTGACCACAGGGGGCAGCAGTAGACCAGCAGCTCCTGTGTCCCAGTGAGCTAAAATCGCATGTTTTCTCTATGGGGTTTGGTGTGGGAGAGTTAGCGGATCACTAACTGCAGTTTTCTTTCGTAAAACGACTTGTAACGGCAAGACAAAGTAGAGAATATGTTGCAAAGTCATTGTAGGCTTATATTTTATTGGGTGACTCGTTTGTTAAGTGGCTAAATGGTGTATGATGACTGGTGTTGTTGTTATTCTGACACTGAGCTGGAGCCTGTAGCGCGAGCGTGGGCTGAGTCAGTTCTGCAAGTGTCCCTGCAGGTTTGGCCTGAGACAAAAGTTTGGCCTGCCGCCACCTGGAGGGTGTAGCAGGCGACGCGGACGGTGGCAGGTGGGCACAGGGTTTTTGGCAGAGGAGGGTGTGAAAACATGCGTGAGGTCAGTCAGTGTTTGGATTTCCACCAGAAAGTTCAAACTGTTTTGGTTATCGCAGCAGGACACTGAAGGCTGGAGAACCAAGACCTTTAAATGGACAAACAAAAAAAAGCATGCCCTTGAAAATAGCTGAGGACCCTTTCAGATTCTGGATATTTGGCAAGTTTTATATTTGTAGTAACAACAATGTAGTTTATGATGTTAAAAATTGTGTCCAAACTTGTCAGTTTAACAAAATTTGACCCTGTAGTGACGTCAGAAAAGCTCCTGTTTCGCTTGTTTCGACTTTGTTTTGTTTTTAATCTGAGTCGACACTCGTTGTGATTCATTTTGGTCCATTAACAGTTGACTGTCTGGATTTTCTCAGGCCATAATTTGAACAGAAAACTGTTTTCCTCAGGGTTTTTTGGTCTAGTTTTTCTCAAGGCCCCCCCGGACCCTTTCTCCTGGGGGCCCCCAGGCTTTTTAGAAACGCCCCTGCATGTGTGACATGAAGGGAAACGGACAGAGAGAGCGGTGACTGTTGTTCAGACGGGAGGGAGCAGCAGCAGCAGCAGCAGAGTGACAGAGATGTAATGAGACAGTCAGAGTGACTGATGCATATCTGCTGTGTGCCACCTGTCAGCCCACGAGGTCAAAGGTTACGAGTGTCGTGTTTTTGTCCAGTCCCGCTGTGGCATGGAACGAGACAAACATTTCCTGTCACAACTGTAAACTGTAAACTTACAGCATGCTTCTCATAGTTAATTGTTAAACATTCAGAATCATTCAAAAAAATGTTGCAAAATGATGTTATAAAACATTACTTATGTGACCAAAAATGTTGTAATGTTACAAAATAATAAAATATATAACTTAACGTACACAAAAAATGTTACCATACCATTTTTAAACAAAAAATTAAACAAATCCAATCGTATGTCTTGAAAAATACGGTCTCCACATTGTGGCACCTCCAGAAAAATCACTAAGACTGTATGTTGGTGAGCGAAACGGCGTTTTCATGTCATTCAATGTGCAATATTGCGTTTTTTCCTCCGTTCACGGTTAACATGACGATGTAAAATCACCACGATCGACGTATTGTCAGTGATTTTTGATCACTTAACGAACCGCTGCTGCTAGTTAACGGACAATTAACTGCACACGCGTCACATGACGCTTTCAAGTGGACTTTCAATTGTTGTTTTTCAAAAAAAAAAGGAAAGGAAATAGTTTGGGTGGAACTCATCAGTCGCCAAAGACCCAACATCCCCCCATCGCCCTCACACACACACTGTGTCTGACCGAGACAGCTGTTGCTCACAGGGATACAGTCATACAGAGAGGCTTTGTTCACACACACACACACACACACACACACACACACCGTCCTCGCCCTGTTTTCTCTGCACCCCCCCACCCTGCGCGGCCTTGAAGCGCCTACGCCTCCCGCCCTCGTTATCTGTACCACACAGGACATTTCCTACGGGTCCATCTCCCTGTCCTCCCCCTTAATTTGTTCCTGTTAATTTGAATAAGTGCCTTAATTACGACTGCGCCGTTGCTTTTGACCTTTTCTGGCACCGTCCTGGCAGCAGCAGCAGCGGCAGCGGCAGCAGCAGCAGCAGCAGCAGCAGCAGCCGCCGCCCCAGACTCACAGTCACACTCGGTACAACCACGTACTGAGAGGCAGAGCTGCGTGCCAAGGAGTGAGCAAGCCATCTTTCTATTTTTTGCTCAGGCAGGAGGGTGGCCGCCCCTCTGTGAGTTGAAGCTGTCGCAGTGTTTGCTTGATGTTAACGCCATGCACGAGATGTCTGTGTCACATCCTGTGTGGGTGTGTTTGTTTAATGCACGACACGAAGCATTTTAATGAGTATATTTGACGCTGTGTTGTGGGACGTTCTGAGACCGACATGAAAAACTTAATTTATTACAATCGAGATGAAGTGCTGCGCAATAAGTGCTTTTCTTTCCCCCTTTATTAATTTAAGTAAGATTTAGTGCGATAGTCAAACTACTCCAATACCACTTCCTCGCCACAAGGGCATGGTCGTCTTTAAAACGTTAGATTCAGATCTCTGTGTTTCTCAGACTTTCCCTTGGTTGAAGTTTGACCTGAAAGTTTCAGACATGCTTTCTACAGGTCACAAAACACAGTCGTTCTGCTGCTGTATACACACAAACGCTCCCTTAGTCAGGTCTGATAGTTTTGCTTGACAGAGGCCAAGAGTTACACACTGCAGCTTTAACTGGTGACATTCGAAGACAAGGACATGGTACAAAACCACATTTTCTGAGACGTTAACAGCTACTTTTCTTGGTATTTTATGGCAGTTTAGCGCGTCTATAGAGTTGCATTAGTGCCTCCTTGTCCTTCTTTTGTGTCCTCACTTTTCATTTTTAACCTTTTCTTTTAGCAGCTTCTGCAGTCTGACGCAGTGGCTTGGCTGTTTGACGCTAACAGGCGCTGGCTGCTAGCTACAGTAGCTGCTAATGTGTGCCGTTGTGTGTGCATTCTTCCTTTTTGGTGTATTTATTGGTCAGTGCAACCAAAGATAACCTACATGGGGGCAACAGCATCCAAAGTTCTATCACGTTCATAGATGAAGTTTGTGTTTTAATGTTGGGGGTGGAGTGGCTCAGTGGTTAAGACCCTACCTTGTGTACCAAAGACATCATGGTCGCAAGTTCGATTCCACCCCTGGCTAATTGTACTTGATTCCATTGTAAGTCGCTTTGGATAAAAGCGTCTGCTAAATGACATGTAATGTAATGTAATGTAATGTAATGTAATATATTTGTAAGTCGCTGATTTCCACTTTGGTGCAGGAGAGTGAGCAGTTTACAAACGTTTCCTCTAAGAAAAGTCTTTCTAACATATTCTTAAGATTCTAATTATTTACTTTGTTCAAACATGTGAACAAAGGTAGAGAAAGGTGTTCCACAAGGTTCAATACTACTGTTTTTAGTGAAGCGTGAGCCTCTGTGTCTCAGGCTAGCTAGCGCTCTCAGCGCCGGCGGTGCAACGTCCCGCGCTCATGGTGCGTTCCGTTTGTTGGAATTGGAACTTGGAAGTCAGTATTCGGAAGTTTCACATAGTCCTGTTTGATTTTTATATGTAGACAAGTTGCTATGCTGTTTGTGTAGCCGAATATCATGCTAACAATGGCTATCCTGGGACATGTTTGTCCGTGGTCTTCTTCAACGTCTCTGATTATGGTTTAGACGGACTGAGAATCAAACTGTATTCAAACAATATTAATGCCGATATATCGTGCATCCCTACTAAAAACCTTTACTTGTAGTTGGTTACTTGTGTCTTATGTGACCTTGTTATTTGGAGGTAAAACATGTTTTGAAAATAAAGGAAGACATTCAAAAATTCAGCTTGCGTGATTTTCATTCTGTACAAACTTTTATCATCTCAGAAACTTTTTTTTAAAACATATATCGATATCGGTAGATATCGGTTATCGGCCATAGCAGCAATATTAATATCGGATATCGGCGGAAATAGTCATATCGGTGCATCCCTACTTTTAAGCATATCCAGATTTTATCTGTCTGTCTGGACAACTAAAACACCACATGAGATCCACTTTTCAAACCACATACGGAGGTGGTTTTCGATCCAGGCGATTCTGATCGGATTTTTACAGGTCTGTTTCGATCCTTTCCGAAATGTTTAAAAACATGCAGTGGAATCCCAGGGTTCTGCGTCCCAACAATGACAACAGTGACACAGACCCGGAGAGACAGGAGTTTAATTGGAGCTGTGTACATTTATTTTGTTGGGACTACTTGTTTTTCTAGACTAGACTAGACTAGACGACGTCTAATGGAACTGTGCTTCATACGTGGTTGACTTTTAAAACACCACGTGATCATTAACCACCATGCTGTGCTGAACCGATGCGAGCAGACCGTGTGTTTAATTAAGCCGACGGTTGAGTTCACCGTAGAGAAGCAGGAAGCGCGGAGGACGTATCGTGATTTAGTCACTGTGTGTGTTTCTCTGTGTGTGTGTGTGTGTGTGTGATGTTGTCAGCCCCGCTTCATTTCCTTCCTCTCAAAGTGAAAATCACGCTCCGAGTTGGCGGCAGACCTGCTCTCACACTGTGTGACAAGAGTCTCCCATTCACAGAGCCGCTGTCTGAAAGGATCTCCCTCTCCTTCAGTCCCACGCTCTCTTTTATTCATGCTCCTGCGGCTCCGCTGCTGTCCGCCCCTCCACCAACCTCCACCCGCTCCACTCCACTCTCCTCCACTCCATTTCATTTGTATTCTATTCTTAGCGCCGCTCATCTCTCCTTTGTCGCTTATTCTCATCCCTTTTTAATCTCATTGAATCTTCCCCCTGGTTTTGTTCATCCTTTAGTGAGACGGCTCTGTTCGGAGGGTGTCGAGGTACACGAGCCAAGGCAGCGGTAGACGCTAATCCTGTTACGGCGCCGCAAGTCAACACATGGCAGAGTGAGGGCAGAGCGTCTGCGGGGACGACGTCCCGCTTTAATTCACTTAGCCCCAAGTTTGACGGAGTGAAGCCGGAGGAAAATAGAGCCGAGCATTTAAAGATGGCATTGTTATTATTGTATGGGCTTTTGTTTATTGAAAAGGCCACACGATGAAAATAGAGACCTCTGGAACCCTCGGCTTATGAACTCTTTGTATGTTCGTACGTCAAATCCAACATGGCTGTCTTCCTGTTCTTTTCCACACTTCCTGTCCTTTGTCTCCGCTTTCCCTTCATTGTTCCCCCAACTGTTCTCCCCCTGCTTAAGTCTATAACATTTAGAAAATATGTTCCCAGCTTTTTCTCCCAATTAGTTAACTTTTTTTCGCTGGAAACTGAAGTTTTGAATCGGCTCACTCTCCCTGCACCAAAGCCCATAGAGGAAATCATCGCTTTTAACATCACAGCACACAGGAGCTGTCGATCCACTGCTGCCTCCTTCATCAAGGTCACATGTGTTGTTTTGTGAATTCGGGGTTTGAAATCCCTCGTTCAGGTTTACCTCAGTGACACCACCTGACCACACGAGGCAGCAGTAGACCAGCAGCTCCTGTGTCGCCTTGAGATAAAATCGCTGATGTTCTGAATGGAGTTTGGTGCGGGAGAGTGAGTGATTTTCAAACTAAGATATGAACACGTAAAAACACGTTCCTGAGACACTGTAGACTGGAGCAGGATAGATAGATAGATAGATAGATAGATAGATAGATAGATAGATAGATAGATAGATAGATAGATAGATAAAATTTAAGAGTTTAATTGATCAAATCTGTTTTTGTGTACATTTGAACGGCTGTAGAAGAAAGGTGTCCCACAGTGATCGATACCAGTGCCCTTTCAATTTACTCTGAAAACGTAATTTAAACTTTCTTTTTTGAGAGCGAGCGTTCGTGTCTCAGTCTGGCAAAGCCTTAAAAATCCCTTAAATCTGAATGCATGGTGTGTGTGTGTGTGTCCATTTTTACTTTCAAGAGTGTGTGAAGGTGAGTGAGCGTTTTCATTTCCCATAATGCCCTGAATAAATCTCCCCCGAGGTCCATTCAACATTTATTATGATGGACTTTTGTTAATTTGCGGACCTTTGAGGAGATGCCGAGTGTGAGAGGGTTTGTTTGTGACCTGCTTCTCCTTCAGGTCACCTTCACGTCGGCCACGTTTCACCCACATTTCACGGCAATAATCCGCTCCCTTAAACCAATCACCTCTCGCGGGGAGGAAACGGCAGCTCCCGATTCCCCTTCCTGTTTGGAAGCGGTTATCAGTGACGCACAGATGGAGGAGGAAACAAACACGGACAGTGTGCCGTCCGCCTTCCTCTAATGCCCCTCATACATCAGGCTAATCTGGCGAGATGCTTGATGACCTTGTCCTAACCTGTGCTTAAGTAAACATACGGCGCGCCGCTGCTCCTTAACCCTGCAGGATTAGAGAGGAGGAGGATGAGGAGGAGGAGGACGTAATCCTGCCTTTCCCTTCCTTCACGTCCACGACAGACTGACGGCTGTGTCGGGCTCAGACATTAAGGATTCTCCTGCTGCAGCGAGTCACACAAATCACTGCTTCATCACGGATGACGAGCACTTCTGCTTTTCAACTGCTCTCTCCTGCTCTTACAGGCCTCCACCACTAGGGACAGGACAGCGTATGCGTTACTGTTGCTCTTTAAAACGCTGTCTCGCTCACCAACACACAGTCCTAGTCAAATATTTGTATATCATTAGAAAAGTGTTGTTAACATTACAATTTTTATTGTATCATTAGATTTATTTTGGTAATGTAAGTAGTGTTGGAATATTGTTTTTTAAATTATGTTTTTGTAGCTTTACAACATTTTGCAATAATCTTTTGGTAAGAGAAGTAATGTTTCTTTCATTTTTTTTTATTATCATGTTTTTGTCATGCACATCATGTTTTTGTAGCATTGCAACATTTTGCAGCCCTTTTTTGATAAGATAAGTAATGTTACTTTCATTTTATATATTTTTTTTGTAATGTCAATTATTTTTTGTCACATTAGTTACACATTTTTGTAAGATTACAACTTTTTTTAACACTTTTTTAACACTAACAAGTATTTTTTGTAATCAACATGTTTTTATAAGATTACAATATTGTGTCACATTTTTATTACATTAGTTCATCTGTATCAAATCAAATGACAAATATGGCAATAATTGTGGTCATTTTCTTCTTCTCCTGCATCCCCAGGTTCCCCGTCTGTCCCTGTTACCGTGTCGACCACCAAACACAAGGTGGAGGTGCGTGAGTTCTCAGGTAAAGACTCACAGACTCGCAGCTCATCTCACTTTTTTTATTTACTTTAACTGACCCACTTGTGATGAAGATGTGATTTACAGGCTTCTCTTGTGTTGCAGACGCGGTGCTGACCTGCCTGTTCCGCACTGAGCGAGACCAGAGTCCACGCATCGAGTGGAAGAAGAGGGGCAAAGATGTTTCCTTCGTCTACTTTGACGGACAATTCCGAGGTGACCGAAGAGCGTGACTTTGTTTTTCCTGCTGCTCACACACAGGGCGTTTGTTTTCTTTAGCTCGCAGCACCAGCTGGGCGGAGTCTGGGTGAGAGAATAAAACACTGTTGAGGAAGGAAGACTGTGGAGACAGTTTTAACCTCTTTTTTTTAAATCTTAAAACTTTTAAAAACCTTTCGAAATGTACTTGTTGTAGTTTAAAATAGTGTAAAATAGTTAACGCTGCGTTTCATGTGTAGAAAGTCAGAGGAAAAAGACGGTGGGGAATGTTCTTCCTGTTCCTTTTGGCTCACTAATTGTGGGAATGCCGAGTCAGTCATTCCCGACTATTGTTAACCTGTTTCCTCTGTGGTTGGTTTTATATTCTTTTAACTTTTTTTAGGGGCCTAAAACTCCTAACTCCTCCCACTGTCCATGTGAAAGGCAGGCGGGGGTTTGTATTCATTTTCAATGGGGAAAAAAGGGCAGAAACTCAGTTAAAAAAGTGGAAATAGCGGAGAAAAATAACCAAGTTTCAGATGGTTTTTCCCTAACATTTTCTCTCAGTATTATTGTTATCCTGAGTGTAATATTATTAATTCTTTCATCCCTGCTTTCCCTTTATATCGTATTTCTTTCTTGAAACGAATAAACCTTTAATGTTCTCTCTTAAATTGAGTTGTTTTTCCTCACAGAAAATAGTGAAATACTATATTTTTCATGTCAAAACAAAGATATTGTCACTGCTGCTGAGTTGAAATGTGCTACAAACACAATGACAATGACACCTTCTCTCTCTCTCTGACCGTGTGCAGGTCCGTTTGAAGGCCGCGCGACCATCAGCGGAGCCACGGTGACGCTGCAGCGCGTGACGCAGGAGGACGCCGGCGAATACAGATGTGAGATCAGCGCTCCTCTGGACTCTGTGAGCCTGGGAGAGACCAACGTGACGCTCAAAGTCCTGGGTACGAGTTCAAAATGGATCTAATTTTTACCCTTAAACACACGTGGAGTGTAGTTAATTATTCTCTTCTGTGTCATTCCAGGACGTAATGATCAGTATTTTACTGTCTGTCCAGTTTTCTGTCAGCTGTTGGATTATTATTATTATTATTATCATTGTTATTATTATTATTATTATTGTTGTTATTATTATTATTATTATTATTACTTATCTACCAACATTTCCCTTAATCTCAAAGTTGTTACAATGTCACAATCAGAGTTGTTTGTTCGCAACGTGCAGTCAAAACATTTCCCACGGCGGCGGTGGATTGTGTTTGTTTCTGGACATCAGGAAGCAGCAGCGTGGCATCATGGGAATTGTTGTCTTGTGTGTTTTCGTTGATTAGAACCAACAAAGATTTGCATCTGTACTCTTTTAACGGGTCGTAGGAGGTTTGACCTGCACGTTTTAGCAGGAAATTACAGTATGTCATAAATAGAGAGAAATACAGATCTTTTGAACATTACTGTTGAAAATAATAGTGAAATTGCTGCAGCAGACTCTGTTGCCTCTAATTCTTACTCTGTGTGTGTGTGTGTGTGTTTTCCTCACAGTTCCCCCTCACACGCCGTCCTGTCAGATCCCCGGCTCTGCAGTGACGGGCTCTGTGGTGCAGCTGCGCTGTCAGGACCAGCAGAGCATCCCGCCCGCGACCTACTCCTGGTTCAAGAACAACATGCCTCTGAGCCAGCCTCGCCAGGCCAACGCCACCTACGTCATGGACTCACGCACAGGAGTCCTGGTGAGGGAACCTAACGCTCGAGTCACACGGAGATTTAAAACCTCTTTCAGCAACAGTTTTCAACCACAGAACAAATCCTCGTGTGTTTGCCAATATTCGATAATAAATTTTAAACCCAATATAAAGAATTCCTAAAATTCATCTCGAGTAGCAACTTGTATTTTGATTTCACTTCCATGTTGAAGTTGGTTTACATCTGTGAAGTACAGACAGTTATAGCAAGAGAGGTAGAAAATAAAACGCTTTTATAACTTATTTTAGATCAAAACTTTATTTATTTACAAGATTCAAAGGTCTTAATATTAAGTAGTAACCATTTTAACCCTCATAGTACTCACAGGGCACAGATCCGTGCACCAACACAATGAGAAGATGTATGAATTGATTTTACTTACACAACTCAGTTTCAGTTAGTTATTGTTTTTGTGTTTTTTTAAAACTCTAGTTTTTATTTTCAGAGTTATTTTGTTAGTTTTCGTCAACGATAACAACCTTTGGTCTGAAACTGTTCTCTCTTGGTCTCTTTAAAGGTTAAATAAAAAACAAACAACGAGTGAGTTATACTGTTATAGGCAGAGTCGACATACACATGAATTCATTCAGAAACAATGAGAGGAAACAGCTTATCGTCTCGTCTGTAACTGAACCCACTTTGTCCTCTCACTTCTCTCTCACGCGTGTTCTCTCACCTGCTTTTAGTGGCTGCAGAACATTCATAATAGAGGAGCAACTGTCAGTCATGATCACAGCATCTTTGACCTTTAACCTCTCTTTTCTCCGCCTTCATTTTGTTGTCGCCGTTGCAGGAATTCAGAACTGTTGCCAAAGAGGACACCGGGCGCTACAGCTGCCTGGCGTCTAACGGCGTGGGACCAGCGAAGATGTGCGAGGGCAAGCACATGACGATAGGTGTGTGTGTGCGTGTGTGTGTTTGTTTGCTTCCTCCTCACACACACACACGCACACACACACACACACACCTTTCAGCAGTGCAGACGATCAGAGATGCAGTGGAGATGAAAGAAGCTGGAACTCAAACATCGCCGTTGCTTTGAAACGTGGGAACGTCTCCATCCCCGCGAATAAGTCATGTGACGCACTTTAGGTTAATGCACGCAAAGCGTTTTAATGCACTCAATAAATTAAAGGGGAAATCTCAGCGGCCGGACAGGAGGTGGCATGAGAGCGACTTACATTAAACATGACCTTGGCTGTTTCATGTTTCTGTGTCTGTAATCTTTATTTATTTATTATTATTATTATTATTATTATTATTAACATTAATAACCACGCGTGTCTCACACTCTTCCAGAGGACGTGAACATCACGGCGATCGTGGCGGCGGTGGTGGTCGTGTGCCTGGTGGTGGTGGTGTGCGGCTGCGGCGGAGTCATCTTACACCGCAACGGGTTCTTCAGCCGTGAGTCGCTTGTTTGTTGTTTGTTTCCGCGTGTGTGCATCAATTTAAAGAAATACTGTGATATGTGATGTTCTGGCTTCACTTAAGTGACTTCCACTGACTTCTTCTTCTTCTTCTTCTTCTTCTTCTTTTCATGCTGCTCCCGAGCACAGGACACAGAGGAAGGTAAGAGCTGTGTGATTGCATTAACATTGATGTGGACTCACACACACACACACACACACACACTGATGATGAGGAGGAGGAGGAGGGTTGTTGCTGCTGCACTTAGACTGTGTGTCTGCGTGCTGACTCAGGACTATATAGAGTAACAGCTGTGTGTGTGTGTGTGTGTGTGTGTGTGTTGTAGAGCCACAGCAGTGCCTGTGTTTCCACTCGTCCACTGAATGACGTTGACAGATGTAAAAGTCACGAGAAAAGACACTTTTTTTTTTCTTAACATTGAATTCCAGAAAATATCAGATCAGGCAGATGTCATTTGATAAATAGATCATTAGACGGGAGACTTTTTGCCTCGTTATCTCACCGTTAGACGGCTTTTTCTGTCTGGAAACTGAAGATTCTAAACTGTGCCAAACTCCATAGAGAAAATCTGTGTTTTTAGCTCACGGCGACACAGCAGCTTCTTGTCCACCGCTGCTGCATTTGGCAGGTTTTTGTCCTGTAGCTAAGTCTGAATAAATAAATTCAAACCCCCGAAGTCACAAAATAACACGTTTGAACTTAGTGATGGAGGCAGCAGAGCATCAGCAGCTAAAATCACTGGTTTTCTCTAAGGAGTTTGGTGCGAGGAGCGAATGTTCTAATAAATCATAAAAAAAGCTTTCTAAGAGCGAGATACAGTTGTGAACATGTTCTTAAGATGTCACAGACTCAAGCAGGTGAAGATTTTATAGAATTTAAGTGGCTTAAATGGTCCACGTGGTTCTCAGTGCTGACAATTTGTCACTACCTCATGCGACCACACTACAAAACTGCTGCACTGCTCCTACTACGAGGATGGGAAATAATTGGTGAAGCATAATTATGGAATAATTACTGCCTCTTAATCGGCGGGGAGGGAAATATTGGCAGGGGAGTGGTATCGCAGGCAATTAAACTGATTGTGCGGTAAATCTGAAATGGATTATTTAGAAATTGAAGTGACTGAAGAATGAGATGGCAGAATATCATAGGGCTCAGGCGTGCACAGTAAACAGTCACCAGAGTGTGTGTGTGTGTGTGTGTGAGTGTGTGTGCGGACGCTCGTGCGTGTCTTTCACAGACTCGACTCCCCGTTATTCGACTCGTTACAGCTTTGATGGAAAGTCAGCTTTGGTTGGAGAATTCTGACGCTTCTCCCGCTGAGCGAACCCGAGCCGTCACTGTCACAGCCGTGTATTTATAGAGCAGGCGTCTTCACAAAGACTCAAAGACAATGTGACATGATCTTCACATCCACCTATAGTTAGTCAACAAAGACACAAAAACGGCTTCACTTGTAGAGAAAGTCATTGTCAGTGACAGACACTCAACGAAAGACTCGCTCTTCACTTTTCTGACTGGAAATGGACGTTTGTGAAGCGCTCGCTCTCCAGCACCAAACTCCATTGAGAAAATGTGCGTTTTTAGCTCACGGGGACACAGGAGCTGCTGGTCTGCCGCTGCCTCGTGTGGTGAATCATCACAAAGAATTGAGTGATGGAGGCAGCAGTGGATCAGCAGCTCCTGTGTCGCCGCGATGCAAAAAACGCTGATTTTCTCTACGGGGTTTGGTGCAGGAGAGTGAGCGGTAGTGGTTTAGTGGGTGTTGGATTGCTGCATGTGTTGGCTCACCTCAGCTTTTGTTCCACGCTGCACCGCTATGATTGGCTGCATGTCTTCACAGCACTTTCTTTTTTTGTATTTATGTGTAAAAAAACAACAACACCTTTTTTAAGCTTAAGTGAAAATATAGAAACTTTCAAAACAGAAATAACAGGTGTTCACGTCAATATTCAGGCACACCTTTATGACAATGAAAGTGTGGATGTATGAGGTACTGACACATTATTTGCTCTTCTGTGATTGAGGACAAGCCTGAGACATGGACACTTGATTTTAGCCAAACACTCACAGGATTAAATCTGCACCTGCTCAAGTCTACGACATCTTAAGGATAAGTTCACTGCTTTATCTCACGGTTAGATGTGCCCTTTTTGACTGGAAACTGAAGTTTTACTCACCTGCACCAAACTCCATAGAGAAAAGCAGTGATTTTAGCTCACAGGGACACAGGGGCTGCTGGTCCACTGCCGCCTCGTGTGGTCACTTTGTGTCACTCGGGTACATCTGAATGAAGAATTTCAAATGCCGAAATCACAAAATAACACTTGTGAAGTGGCTGGTGGAGGCAGCAGTGGATCAACAACTCCTGCGAGCTGTGGCGTTAAATCGCTGATTTTCTCTATGGGGTTTGGTGTGGGAGACTGAGCAGTTTTACAAAGTGACAAAAACGTTAGTTTTCCAGTCAGAAATAGGCGTCTAACAGAAAAGCTCATTCTTAAGATAGCACAAACTCAAGCTGGTGTAAATATCCTCAAAAATGTGTCAATAATACCTCATTCAACCACTTTAAATATCCTACACTAATATAGAGACACTTGATAAAAGCATGGTGTGCGGTGAGAGTCCAAAAGTGACGCCCCTCTTGTTGACCCTTTGTAAAGCCAACACGCCGGCTCTTACAGGTCCTTTTGGATCTCCCAGTGTCACGGTGCAGACCACATCAGCAGCCAAACCCTGCACACAACAGAGGACACGTGAGTGTGACGCACAGACCAGAGAGACAGACACACAGCTTCCTGCCTGGTTATTAAATCTGATCTCTCTTTAGAATATTGAAAGGGTTTGGTTTTTTTTTGCTTAAGTGTGGTCGTGTGAGGTACTTGAAAACAACCACATGTCTCTTTTAAGAATATGTTTTTGCTTTTTAAAACAAAGTTTGTAAAGCGCTCGCTCTCCCGCACCAAACTCCACTGAGAAAATCAGTGATTTTAGCTCTCGGGTCACAGGAGCTGCTGGTCTTCTGCTGCCTCGTGTGGTCACTTTGTGTCACTGAGGTCAATCTGAAGAAAGGATTTTAAACACAGAATGTCACAGAATAGCACATTTGAACTTACTGATGGAGGCAGCAGTGCATCAACAACCCCTGTGAGCTGTGATGTTAAATCACTGGTTTTGTCTATGGAGTTTGGTGTGGGAGAGTAAAAGTTAGGTTTCCAGTCATTGTATGCAAAACACTGGCATCACATACAGTGTGAATGTACCTCAGGGTAAAAGAGCACCGACTGAGTCGCATTAAAAACAAAACAAAAGCAGATTAAATGTACTTTTACTGGGTTTTTGTATTTAACTGCACCCATATGCCGTTTTTGTTTGGTTTCAGTTGCGTACAAAAGTCACATTACTTGACTTTATTTTTTGCTTCCATATGAATTTGCAGTATTATCAAATATCCTCTGCTGTGTCCAGCTGCTCACTCAGACTTTTCTTTTCACCCAATGCGAGGTTTGCCATGGCTGAACGTGCATTATTTATGAAGCAGATATGACTCAGGATACAAATGTGCGTCTCGAGTTTCTCCTCATCTGTGTGCGACTGTGTCCAATTATTCCATGTGCTTACGCCGCCTTTGTCTTTCAGGTCCAATGTCAACTACATCCCTCCGCCCCAAGAAGTGAGTGTGTGTTTGTCTTCTTGTCCTTTGTTCTTCTCCTCGTCCTCTCTGCGTCTCTGGTGACGGGCGAAGGAAACGCTGACTTCATCGCAGCCGTTTCACACTTTACCTAATTAATTATTGTGGTGTTTCGGATTGAAATCATAACACTGTCAAGTCTATGCATCGCCATAACTCTCGAAACAAGTGCAAGTGCACAGTTTGGAGCCTTAAAGGGAAACGGCCAGGTGTTTGTTTCTGACGTAAGTGACGAGAACCAGGCTGAGAAAACATGGAAACATGAACATTCTTTATTTTAGTCGCTAAACAAAGGCCTCGCCTCATAAAATCTGCAACAAGTTATCTCAAAGTTTGAATTTTCACATGAGTTTTGCTTTCTGGATCGCTCACGCTCCCACACCAAACCCCATAGAGAAAATCAGCGATTTAACACCACAGCACACTATAGTTCTTGATCCACTGCTGCCTTCATCAGTACATTTAAATAGGTCATTTTATGTTCAGATTCACCGCAGTAACACAAACTGACCACACGAGGCAGCAGTAGACCAGCAGCTCCTGTGTCCCTGTGAGCTTAAAACGATGATTTTCTCTATGGACTTTGGTGTGGTTGAGTGAGCAGTTAGAAAATATGACATTTTCTGTCAAACAGTGGGATACGGAATAAAAACATGCTCTTAAGATGTCACTTAAACACCTGAATGATCACATTAATATGAATTAAATCACATGAATATAAATATGTGCACTTCGTAACATGTTGTTTTTCTGTGTCCCTCAGCCCCAGGATTTCAAACACACGCAGTCATTCATGCTCTGAGAAGCTGGCCTTTCTTTGAGAACTCATCATCCGTGCGATTTGGTGCCAACACTGGATTTTGTTTTTTGTTTTTTCTCCTCCCTAAATCCTGAACGAGCTCTTGAACTTCCTTTCCACCACGTGACCATTTCAATCTTCTCCCCCCGACCTCTCTCCTTTTCGGACGGATAGAAAAATGTGCAAGGCGTCTTCACTCTGTTTGCTTTGCTCTGTGGCTTTTAAGTGGATTAAAGTCCAGTTTCGTGGCACTCTGCTCCCCCCTGGTGGTCAGATGTTGAAGCACCAGTTTCTCCTCTGACTGACCCAGAGGCGCGAGTCGAAGCTTCAACACCTTTTTCTTCCCTCTGCAGGCTAATTCTTTCACTCTTGTTTTCATTTACCAAAGACTGATTGATTGATTTCGATGTTTTAGTTGTTGATTTGACTACAGGATTCCCTCGTTAAAGCCATAGTGTACTCAAACATGAATGCAGTTGTACCTCAGCCTGTATCGTCTTAACACAAACACCAGACAAAGCCAGTCCTGGAGAGTAGAAAGCAGCTCCAGCCACTTCTATTGAGACCAACCCCATTCCATCCTAATGTGCCTGCATGGTCTTTTTATACACATAAATATATATCTATATATCTATATATATATATATATATATATATATACCTTGTGCCTTTTAATTTGTCTGTCATCTATTATGGATCACAGTTTTTTGTAAAGAATATTTGCCTTACTTCTTTCTGTCTTTATATTTTTGTGCCACTGTTTGTCACTGTTTATCAAATACTGGAGTGTCTGTTGTTTTTAGACGGCGTGAATGGATTGATCAGAGTTTTATTTGAACAGTGTATCAATAATAAAAGTTT
This sequence comes from Solea senegalensis, assembly GCF_019176455.1. Classification (NCBI taxonomy): domain Eukaryota; kingdom Metazoa; phylum Chordata; class Actinopteri; order Pleuronectiformes; family Soleidae; genus Solea; species Solea senegalensis. The sequence goes on from NC_058022.1 coordinate 34,773,276, forward strand.
TTTCTATTCAAACCTATACTATATGTGCCTTCTTGTTGTTGTTTGTGGATATTATGTGTCAATCGAGCTTCCTTCATGGAGCTCAAGATACACAGAATGAGTTCAAATAAGAGTATTTTTTATTGTTCCATATCACACTATGGAAGCCTGTTTCCTCCGCATGGTAAAAAAGAACATATACTTAAATCATAATTATGAGACACTAAGTCATCATTTTGAAATAATCTCCCTTAATTATGAGATGTTGTGTTATTATTATGACTTACTATCTCATAATAATGAAAAACTCACAGTCATGACTTACTAATATATATTTATATTTGTAAAGTAGCAGAAAAGTGCCGCCACACCTGTCAAATGTTTGTTGAGGTCAGAGAAGTAAAAAAAATCTGCCTGAGATGACCTTACTGCGCAGAGCTGCGCAGAGCTGCGCACCGTGACGTCCGTGAACACTCCCTCCCTTCACGTCGCCTCCAACTTCCCACAATCCACCGCGGCTCCTCCACATTTGGGATCTTGTGCTGTGTTTGAGTGTCAAACCCAAGGTGAGTGTCGTGATTTTAAAGAATCGCCTTTAATTCCACGCAGCCCGTCACTGTGACGCGTTAGTGTAGTTGTTAGTATCGCGGACGTTACTTCAATATTGAACACAGCAGCGCAGCGCTGCGCAAAATAAGCCGTTTTAAAGTGGCGTTCCGCTTCAGCTAAAGTTAGCCTGTTAGCACTGGCTGTTTGTGTCAATGAAACGAAGCGTTTAGCTTAGCAACTTAGCTCCTGCAGCGAAACCAAGTTTTCTGAGTAAACTAAGAGGTTGACATTTGTTTTAAATACATGAATGTGGTGTTAACTGTCAAGTTAGACTCCGTCGACAGCAGCTTGTCTATGCTAAATGTCTTGCAGCAGCTAGAAAGTCATGTCCCTATCGAGGCAACTGTCAACTATCCTCTCGATTCATCGAGTAACCGCTTGTTCATCAGTGTTTGTCAAACCTGGATATAATAATGTGCTCAAATGTCTTGTTTCACTTTCACTTTTAATGATTTCTTTGTTATATGGAGCAAAGAAACTTAATCCTTAATAAAAAAAAAAACACTCAAAGTAATTGATTATTAATTTAGTTGACAATTAATTTAGTCATTGATTGATAATCGTATGTCTATAAAATATACAATTAAAAGGCAAGTTATGTAATTATTTTTCAATAATTATTGAGATCAAAGGATTGATTTGAGCTTGGTGACCTCAGTAGTGAGGAGCTGAACCTCTGGGAGTTTCAAAGATAAATAAACCTAACCGTTAATCCATTAATAACCGATTACTAAATGAATTGTCAACTACTTTGATTATCGATTCATCTGTGAGTGTTTTTCCAATAACTAAAACAAGATTTAAATAATAATGAGCTAATTTAATTTGTATTCACATCTTTTACAAAAAACAGTGACAGAAATGCAGTGAAGGACAGTGTAGGGCTTTTATTTTCTTTAAAGGCAGTCATTTACATGTCAACTTTTTGTCAGTTTTATTTATTTTTTTCAATCCCAACGTCCTCTGTTGTTGTGGGAATGAGACGTGTCTCTCAGATCCACTGTCTGATGATCAAATAACACATTTATCTCTGGAAAACTGTATATTTGTGTCTGCTCCTGCAGATGTCGCTCCACCGTTTGTTTGCACTGTCATCCGTGCTGCGCTCCGCCGTGAGCCTCACTCTGCGCAGGAACATCGGGATCTCCGCCATCGTCTTTAACCGGGCAAAGGAGCTCGACCCAGTCCAGAAACTCTTCCTGGACAAGATCCGTGACTACAACACCAAGAGCAAGTGAGAAGTCACCACTGCTGCCAGAATAGGAGATATCACTTGTTTAATGTGTTGTCAAAAAAGTCATAGTATAGTATGTCGTCCAAAATGAGACAAAAAAGTCATAGTATAGTATGTCGTCAAAATGTCATAGTATAGTATGTCGTCCAAAATCACTCAAAAACATGTATAGTATGAGTCAAAAATGAGACAAAAGTCATGAGTATAATAGGTCCAAAATGAGTCAAAAGTCATAGTATATTATTAGTCCAAAATGAGTCAAAAATTCATATAGTATGTAGGTCAATAAGAGACAAAAGTCATAGTATAGTATGTTGTCAAAAATGAGACAAAAAGTCTGGTATAGTATAATCCCAAAATGAGACAAAAGTCATAGTATATCTCCAAAATGAGTCAAAAAAGTCATAGTATAGTATGTAGATCCCAAAATGAGTCAAAAAAAAAAAGTCATATAGTATAGTATAATAGGTCCAAAATGAGACAAAGTCATAGTATAGTATAATAGTCCCAAAATTAGTCAAAAAGTCATAGTATAGTATGTCCAAATGAGACAATAGTCATAGTATGTCGTCCAAATTAGTCAAAAAGTCATAGTATAGTATGTTGTCAAAATGAGACAAAAAGTCATAGTATAATATGTAGTCCAAAATGAGACAAAGTCATAGTATAGTATGTGGTCAAAATGAGACAAAAAGTCATAGTATGTAGTCAAAATGAGTCAAAAGTCATAGTATGGTAAGTAGGTAAAATGAGACAAAAGTCATAGTATAGTAGTAGGTCAAAATGAGTCAAAAGAATCATAGTATAGTATATAGATCCAAAAATGAGACAAAAGTCATAGTATATTAAGTCAAAATGAGACAAAAAAAGTCATAGTATAGTAATATGTACAAATCCTAAAATTAGTCAAAAAGTCATAGTATAGTATGTTGTCCAAAATGAGACAATAGTCATAGTATAGTATGTTGTCCAAAATGAGACAAAAGTCATAGTATAGTATGTAAGGTCAAAATGAGACAAAATCATAGTATAGTATAATAGGTCAAGAAAATGAGACAAAAAGTCATAGTATAGTATAATAGATCCAAATGAGACAAAAAGTCATAGTATAGTATGTGGTCCAAAATGAGACAAAAAAGTCATAGTAATGTAGGATCCCAAAAATGAGTCAAAAAAGTCAAAGTATAGTATGTTGTCCAAAATGAGTCAAAAAAGTCAAAGTATAGTATGTTGTCCAAAATGAGACAAAAAAGTCATAGTTACTTCATGGGAGTATTGTTTTTGTGTGTGTGTGTGTTTCCGCACGAACCAACAGAGTCTTGTTGTGTGACTGTAGTGAAGTCTGCCATCTTGTTTAGTCTCTTTTCAAACATGTTGTCGTGTTGTTGTTGTTGTTGTTGTTGTTGTTGTTGTTTTGCTCTCAGAGCTTCTGGAGGCATCGTGGAGGCTGGAGCTGCTTACCAGAAGAACGTTTCTGAAGAGGTGACCAAACTGCAGAGGTTATACGGAGGAGGAGACATGGACAAGTTCCCCGACTTCAAATTCCAAGGTGAATTTAAAAAGCTCATCTTTTAATCATGAAAATTGACTTTCTATTAAAGTACGAGAACTTACAAACACAAGGTTAAAGGTTTGTTTTGGTTATAAAATGTGAAAATTGTACCATGTTTATCACTAATAATTTCTTTTTCTTTTCCATCAGAGCCCAAACTTGAGGAAGTGACCAAGTAAAAAAACTGTGTCCATGTTCTTTTTCTCCTACATGTCACCAATATGTAATTGTATTTAATAAAAAGATGGTGGAATTGAACTGTGGTTGTCATTTATCTCATGGGACAATATTATCACACACACGTATGAGGTTGTGAGTTCAAATCTCAGGATGAAGTGAAGATTTTTTTTATTTCAATATTCAAAGTAAACAGTCAGTAGCTCTAAGAAACATGAATAGAACTCTGCTGCTGGGTTCAAATCTTACAAAGAACAACTTGGTTCTTTACTGGACATCACACAAGATTAGAACCCACACTTTCATTCACAGAAGACAACATCAAACACAGGGGACGTGACCTCCAAGGACATTTAGCTCTTTGTGTTTGACATGGACTTGAAACTGTAAGGACGTGAGTTCAGTACCAGGAAAGCTCATGGAGTTTTAGAACCTTATTTATCACCATCACTTGTAACTTACAAGACTAAAGTGTTTATCAAATATATTTGTCTCCCAGACTTTGAATTGAATGTCTAAAGTTCTAGAATTTAGTCCAAAAGGTCAGAACCTCTGTAAATTCACGTTAACAGGAGGCTCGTTTGTTTAGAGCTCTGCTTGGAGGTCGTGAGGTCGTTAGATGTTGCGCTGAGCTTACACTGTCGGTACGATCAACTTCATTTTAAAAGCTCACAATCCTCCAAGGATATAGCTCAGTGAGTTAAACTTTTGTTTTGAAGTCCTGAGGTCGTGAGTTCGATTCTTGACAAACTCACTGAATTTTGAAAAGTAAGAATGCCAAGAAATATGAAGACAAACCTTCAGGACAAATAGCTCAGTCCTTGAGAAGATGACTGGCACTTCTAAGATTATGGGTTCTAATCCCACTGTCAATTCTACTTTTATAAAGAACAAAGACATTTTTAAAGTTCAACGTCCAAACTAAAGATTGAAAGGAGACGAAAAATCCTTCACCGGCAAGGAACTGATGGCATGGTGACAAAACACACAACCACAAATAAGGTTGTGCCGAACAAAGGGTGACAAGTTCAATTCCACGAGAGAGCAGGTTGGTCCCTCAAGTGGGAAGAGTGTCCCACTTCACAAGGTGTCCAACCACAAGAGGGCAGATTTGTCCCTCAAGTGCGGAGATCGTCCCACTTCGCAAGGTGTCCAACCACGAGAGGGCAGATTCGTCCCTCAAATGCGGAGGTCGTCCCACTTCGCAAGGTGTCCTCTCAAAGGTGAGAGGGCAGATCGCCCTCAAATGCGGAGGTCGCCCCACTCTGTGAGAGGGCAGATTCGGAGGTCGCCCCACTGCAAGGTGTCCAACCACAGAGGGCAGAGCCCTCAAAGAGGTCCACTGCAAGGTGTCCAACCAGGGCAGATTCCCTCAAATGCGGAGGTCGTCCCACTCTGCAAGGTGTCCAACCACGAGGGCAGATCACTCAAATGCGGAGGTCGTCCCACTCTGCAAGGTGTCCAACCATGAGAGGGCAGAGTCGTCCCACTTCGCAAGGTGTCAGCCTTGCTCTGAAAAGAGCAGGGGATGTCCCCACAATACTGGTCCCACCCAAAAAGGATTTTTTTTGGACAGAGTAATTTTAAATGTCCATGTTTAGCGGAACAATTTTGGACAAACGCCCGCTTTTGTCCACAATTGTACATTTGTGGACAAAAACAAAATTTGGCGCTTATGGACAATTTTGGACAAAAACGCAAGGGTTGTGGACAATTTTGGACAAAAATGCAAGGGTTTGTCCAAAATTGTACAAAAGGTTTGTCCAAAATTGCTTATGACAATTTTGGAAAACTAAAAGTTTGGACAATTTTGGACAAAAAGGTTTGTCCAAAAGCAAAACGCCTTATGGACAATTTTGGACAAAAACGCAAGGGTTGTGGACAATTTTGGACAAAAATGCAAGGGTTATGGACAATTTTCCAAAAAAAAAAAAAAATCCTTTTCCCCTTTTGAGGACAATTGTGGACAACCCAGCCATGGACAAACCTGCTGTGGTAGAAAAGGTAATTTTGAAGATTCATTGAAGTTTTGGACAGTGAAAATATTCACTCACAAAACGAGGTTTGTGGTCCAGATGTTTCATCACTGCTGCTTAAACATGATGAACACATGAATTAAGACTTCTGTGTGAATGAACTGTCCCTTTAACTGCAGCTGTTAGTGTGTCTTCAGTCATGTGACATGAAGACAAAGTCAGTTTATAATGTTTAAAACGTGGTATTTGCTGTCAAATGTTCAACACCCTGTTTCACCTGTTGTTTTTGAAGTGCTTTATAAATAAAGTTGGACTGGATTGAAAAACTATACTGTATTATACTGTATTGTTTGACAGTATACAATACTATGACATTTTTTAGCACTTTCTTGACTATAAACTACACTGACATTTTAACAACATACTTTACTTTACACATGACGGTATTTGATATTTTGAGGACATTTTCTTCTAAATTTTGAAGACACTAAATGGCTTTTTGACGACATTGACTAAACTATATTGAGATTTGTTGTTAAAACTATGACTTTTCTGGTATTTTTTCATCAAAACTATTTTCAGATGGCATTCATTGACATTTTGAATCTATTGACATCTTCAGGCATTTTGACGACGGACTAAACAATGACTATTTTATATATTTTGTGGATTTTCTTCCCTATGAAACTATGTTGACAACATACTATACTGTATACATTACATTAGTTGACATTTTGAAGACATTTTCTGGCATTTTGACGGCAGACTAAACAATAACGTTTTTTTCTATGTTTTGACTTCAATACATTGACATTTTATCGACATTTCTTGTCTTTTTTGGCATTTGTTTTGCAACAAAACTACTTAGATAACATACACTACTCCATACATTACATTAAATGACATTTCAAAGACGCTATATTGACATTTCCTGGCATTTTGACAACAATTTTTTGGTATTCTTTCCTACGAAACTATTTTGACAACTTGACAGTATTGTCGTCAAAAAAGTCACGGTTAAGCAACTAAACCGTGACTTTTTGTCACATTTATTCCTACATTTTGACAAAGCCCGATGTTAACATATGATTTTGTGACGTCACATGAGCAGCGGCAGGTGTAATCTGAACACCTGTGATCGGATCACGCGGGCCGGAAGTGAACAGCACGCGTAAACACAGCAGATCAGAGACATGTGTGGATCATTTAAAGCAGCATTTACCACAAGTTCGTCCCGCGCTTTCCTCGTCGTGACTGATTCCGTGTCCGTGCGTGTGGAAGGAGAAGACGAAGCCCGCCTCCCGTCGGTAAACACAAAGTGGAACATTTCAAACAGATCGACAGAGAAGGGGAGAACGCAGGAGTGGAATGTACCAAATCACGGAAAGTGCATCATGGTGACGTGAGTTTATGAAATTTAAATTTAAATTTGTTTAACGTTTTTATCGACACGTAGTGTTTTTAATCAACTATATTATTAACTTTTTAAATTAAATTTATTTTAGGTGAATGTAATACACTTCCGTACTCACTCACTTACCCGGTCACATGTGAAATAAAAAAGAAGACACGTTTGTTTACTTTAAACACGTAAAAGGAAATATATTTTTTTAAAAAGAAAATAACAAAAAAATGAAAAGAAAAAAGAACAACAACATTTCATACAGAAGAGCTGCTTTAGTCGTTTTTGCAGAGGTAATTTACACAGGACTTTTAAATGACAACTTTACCTGAAGTGGCACAACAGCAGCAAACAGCACCCACTCTTCTTTTTATGTGTGTGTATTATTATCATTATAATTATTATTATTATGACTCTCGTACCGATCACATGACTGCGTGTGTGCGATGTCGTGCCACGTCTGGTAAAAGCATGAAAACTTCATGTCACATACTGAGCTTCTTTTTTTTTTTTAAAGGTTAATATACACTGGCTCTTGGTAGTTCACTCGTATTTGACGTACGCACCACTGAAACATTTACACACAAAAAAGTTAGTTTTCCTCTCCCCTCATAACAAGAATACGCCTTAATATTTTTTTTTGTTTGTTTTTTTCTTTTAAAGACAACAGTTAACAGTTCCAGAGTGGTGGCTTCCCCTTCCACACACACACGCACACACACACACACAGTCATCATATGAACACTTGTTTTTCATCAGAGAGGGAGGAAGAAGAAGAAGAAGAAGAAGAAAAGCAGTGGCTGTGGCGGCAGCGTCTGCCTGGAAACCAGAGAACCACGGGCGTGCATAGGTGTCACGTCTTCTCCCCGAGGCTCTGATGGAGGCAGTTTATTCTTTCCTTCTTTTCCTCTTTATTCAGAGTCACTTTTTTCTGTGCTTTTTTTTCCACAGCTGATTTTTTTTCTTCCATTTATCGCCGGGGGGAAGAAAAGAGGGATGAAAACGACAAACGGTGAGTTCACACGATGCAGTTCACGTCGTCTTCTTTGTTGTCCTTTTTTGTGCAAACTGAGATGTAAACACAGGTTAGAGGAGGGGACGGGGACAGGGGGACGGTGTGTGTGCTCTCCTTCAACAGACTGACGTACAGGCACAGGAGGACTAAATAAAGGTTCTGTGTGTGGAACGAGGAGAAACTGCCAAGTTTCCTGTGCTTTTACTCTGTTATTTATCTAGTTTTTTACCCTCCCTTAACTTCAGGGAGTTACTTGTTGCCACTCAGCAGCTTCTCGTGCTTCGCCTCGCTTTTAAGGACAGACGGACGGACAGAGGTGGGACATTAGAGGAGGGGGCATGTATAGAGAACCACAGGAAGTGCCTTTAACACACACACACTCACACACACACACACACACACTCACGCACACTGCTTTATGGTCATGCTCGCATCTATTGCCTCCAACGTCCATCGATTAGAAAAGAAAAAGTACAAAATATCTACCACGCGGACTCCGCCCCACCCACTCCAGACCCTTCATCTATTATGAGGACAGAACCATATTCACTTTGTTTTCATCATTATTTATATATATATTTATAGATATGTATATATGTACACAACAATAGGGCCTTTGAGGCGGTGGAGAAGAAGAAGAAGGAAAAAAGAGAGAAGAGTTTCTTCATTTCACCCTCTTTTTGTATCTACAGATGTGTGTGATTCCAACGTGTAGATGAGACGTGATTTCACTAAAGAGTTTAGCATCTGTGCGCTGGGTCAGAGGGAGGTGTGTCAGTAGACCCAGGAGACGGGCACCCACTGTGGGGTGGTGGACACCAGGTCCACGGCCTCCTCCAGCAGGCGGATGGTGTCGTCGATCTCGTTGTTGATGATTGTTTGGTCAAAGTAGTGGGCGTACGTTCCCTGCAGCATCTCCGACTCCTTCTGCAGTCGCTGCAGAGAGTCGTCCTGAGGTTTGGAGGCACGAGAGGAGCAGCTCAGTTACAACGCTCACCATCTCATACACGACAGACACACTTTACACTACACGCTGTAGTACCGCCACGACTCTACACGCTGCGCTTGGTTTTACGTTACCATGCGTACTGACACAGTCGCTGAACTCAAACACCACTCAACGTTAAGCAAAGTCAAATTTGGAACTATAGGTAAAATTGGAAGTAGAAGTCAAATTAGGAGCTAAGTAAAATTTGGAACTATATGTAGATTTTGGAATTAGAAGTAGATTTTGGAATTATAAGTTAAATTTGGAACTATAAGTAAAATTTGGAAGTATACGTAGATTTTGAAATTGGTAGTATTACAAGTTTGGTTTGAATTTGTTGAGGAAAACTGTAAAAACAGCTGGTTGATGATTCTAACTAACAATGATTTTCATCATCGATTCATCTGAGATGAAAATTAAAATGGATGTTTTACTTTGAAATTATGGACATAGGTGTGTCAGACAGAGATTTAGAATGACCAATAGGGCTGCAACTGACCATTATTTAGTTAACATTAATAACTAAATAATCCATAAAATGTCTTAGTTTCTCCATGAACCAAAATGATTCAGTTTTAACCATTTTTTTGTAATATGGAGCAAAGAAAGTGGAAAATAATCTAATTTAAGAAGCTCGTTGCAGCCCTTTTTAACAGTAACTAACTGACTTGAATTATCAATAGAAGCGAGTTTCACGGCTTCATTTAAAATGTAAAACCTAAATTTCAAAAACACCCTTTGCCTCAAATGATCTAGTGTTCAAGTCAGAGGTAAAGTTTGTAAAAATGGGACAACCATGTGTGAAATATCACAAATAACAACAACAACTACAGAGGAGGATGACTGAGGAAGTATGGGAGTTAGAGGGAAATGAACTAGAGCTACACAAACAGAAGCCGTGTCAGTACTTACAGGAAGTTTCCTGCACCACTTTGGAACCTCAAGTGCAAATGAAAACAAGCGTGCCAAAGGAAATACAAACACACGTGAAGCAAACAGAGCACACATGCAGCGAGAGAAACACAAGTGAATTCAACACTCGTACGTTAATGTCAGAGATGAGTTTCTGCTCTCATACTTAACAGCCAGTGTGAATGAGTGAGTGAGGATTCATGAGTCCATGCAGATACGAAGAGAAAGTGTGTGTGTGTTTTGTACCTCAGTCAGGCCGGGGGTGATGGTGGGAGCTGCGATGAAAACGACGTAAGGAGCAAACTCCGCTGTTCTCAGGATCTTTAAAGCCTTTAAACACAGACACACAAGTCAAACAAACTGCAGAAAATCGACATTTCATGGTTGATTCTGATGAATTATGAAGAACCAAAATGTGAAAATGAAGTTGTACAAATTTGATGCTTTTTTCCTCAACTTTTTAAACCACTCACTCTCCCACACCAAACCCCATAGAGAAAATCACTGATTTTAACATCACAGCACACAAGAGTTGTTGATCCACTGCTGCCTCCATCACTGAGTTCAAATGTCTTATTTTGTCAATTTGGTGTTGGAAATCCTTTGTTCAGATTAACCTCATTGACATAAAGTGACCACACGAGGCAGCAGCAGACCAGCAGTTCCTGTGTCTCCGTGAGCTAAAATCACTGATTTTCTCTATGGAGTTTGGTGTGGGAGAGTGAGCTGTTTACAAACTTCAGTTTTCGGTCAAAAACGTGAGTAAAAGCGCTGAACACACTCTTTAGATACCGCAGACTTAAGCAGGTGTAGATTTTATTAGGTGAGTCTTTTGTTAAGTGGCTACAAACAAGGTTTTTCCTCGTTTTCCCACTTGAAAAAGTGAAAACATCTCACATAACAGAAAAATTCAATTTTTCTTTCGACCTTATCTTACTATTTATTAATCTCTCACTTTATTTTGACATTTTTTAAAATTATTTTTCACCTCTAAAGCTTTGTTTTTAATTGTTGTATTTATTTTAATCTTAAATTATTGGAATCCATTATTATTGGATTGCTTCTTGCCTGTCGTCATTAATCTCATCCGTGAAAGCACTGTGTAAACTTTTTAATGGTGCTTTTTAATGTATGGATGAACTGAGACAAATGATGACGAAAACCTTTTATGGACATTCTGTTCAATCACCATGTGTGGTGTGGGTTGCCATAGCGACAGTGGCTCTGGATCATGTGTGGTCACCTGTGGTTCCACGTCCAGGATGGAGATCATCCCCTGCGCGTGGATCTGCCTGATGGTCTCCAGCCTGGTGCCGTACATGGCGTCCTCGTGGCTGCCGTACTCCAGGTAATCGTTGTTGCTGATGTCCTGCATCATCTGGTCGTGGGACACAAAGTAGTAGTTCTTCCCGTTTTCCTCGTCCTTCTTCGGAGGCCGAGTCGTGTCTGGAGCAGAGAGAGGATTGGAGTCAGTCGGGGGGGAATTCATCCGTCAAACGTGAGTATGTGTGTGTGTGTCTGCTTACGTGGGATGGGGTAGGCGAAGCGCTCTGGATGTTTGGTGATGAGCGTGTTCTTGATGTGTCTCCGTCCGACTCCGTGTGCTCCTGAATGAAAACCAAACCTTTTTAAGAAAACATCTTCTTACGCTGGGTGATAAAATATAATAACTACAATAATGATAATCTCTACATTGGTAAAACTTGGATTCACTCACCGAGCAAAACCAGCGTTTTCCTCTTGAACGACGGCACCTTCACCACTTCCTCGTACGTCACCAGGTCTAGTTGGTCAAAGACTGCGGGGACGCGATGAGAAATATTAGGTTTGCACGCGAGTCCAAGTAAAAGGGACAACGTGTAAATACAGATGTTAAAAAGAGAGAGTTGTTTATGTTTGGAGGCTGTTGAGCTGAGATTATATGGGGAGATTAAGATGGATGAATGCTGCGTTCCATTTGTAGTCGGAACTCGGAACTTTCAGTAAACTTTGGACCAAACAAGTACTCCATTAATCAATTGGGGGTGAAGTAACTCCAAATATGAGTTCCAATGTCAATGGAATGCAGCAGCAGAAATCTTAGAAACAACTCTCTGATCATTTCTCATAAAATAATATCATATTTAGCTTAGTGTGCCTAATAATCTGACCAACATACGACTGATGAAAGGGTTTTGTCCCTGTATATCAATTAAAACTCAAATTTTGAGTTAAAATCACATGCAACAGAGATTAAAATATCTTAAGGAAGTATTCAAATCTGCATTTTTGTACAATCAATCAGATTATTATTATTTTAACCTTCATTTAACCAGGTAGGAATTTTTAATGAGATGAAACATCAATTTTATAGAGCAGGGAGTTATAACTCATCATGGCGAGGGACTTTTTCACAATAATTGTGAAAAGTTGTGACTAAGATAATTGTAATTTTACTGAATAATTGTAAAACAAGGTGCTTTAAACTCACTTAAAAGTATTATTTTGGTCATAAACCAACATTTTCTTGATTCTTTCGTCAACATTTTTATATGAAAAACAAGATTATTGTAAATCTTGAGGTCCTGGGATGACTGTGGAGCTGAGGTGCCCCCTTGTGGCTCATGACGGCATTGTCAAGTCACTCACATAAAACATAATATAAAAGGTCACCACGGTTTACTTATTTTGAGCGATTCTATGCGATTAAATCACACATCCAGTTCCTAATCTGACAAACGAGAGCAGCTGGTTAACAACGTTTCCCTAGCAACAGCAACCAATGATTCCAGAGTCAAAGAGACAAGAGGAAGAGGATGAAGGTGACAAAAGCAAAGAGAGGAAGGAAGGAAGAAAAACACAGAAGCTGGACATCAGCTGTCTGGAGTTACTTACATGCAGCCATATCATTGGGTAAGAGACAGCATGAAATATGGACAGAGGGCGGGAGTGCAAGGGTTAATAAAACCACATCATCATCATCATCATCGTCATCGACAAAAGGAGACAAATCAAAGACACAGAAGCACATTTTGTAACATTGACAAAGTGTAAATTTACAACAGTGTTAGTCACTGAAATAAAAGAGGCGGCAGGAGGAGGAGGAGGAGGAGGAGGAACAAAGCGAGCAGCTCTTCACACAAACACTGGACACTGTTAACACATTTGTTTGTTTTCTCTGCTTTGAATTTCACCTCACTGAGCGTTTAAAGGTGCAGTATACAACATTCTGCCTCACAAGTTTTCTTCTTCACTGACAGTTGAACCGGTTAATAAATCGCAGTCAGTTCATTATTAATAATAAATGATACAGACACTGTTACGTGTCAATTATGTTAACAACAATAATAGACTCATGAAATAAATCCATTTTCTTTTCCCTGCACTTGCTGACATTAGTTTGTAGTACACGTGCACCCTCTGCTGGTACACATGCTTAACTGCACAGCATGTGAAGTCAGCAAAAGTGACACAAATAAAAAGGAAAAGACAAGAAAATCTAAGTAATTGATTAATTTACATTTGTAGTTTACAAAGATTTGATTTTAATAAAAAACAGTTTTCAGCTGATACCCTTGGGCTTCCGTAGCACCACATGCTAACTTCAGACACATTCACTAAACTGCGACGACTCGTGGCGCTCAAGTATTGCATATTGGACCTTTAAATGAAAGATAAATTGTAGTGTGTTGGGCTACGTTTGCCGTCTTACCTGCGTTGTGCTTGGCCAGGTATTTGTCTTTGTACTGTTTCTTCTTCTTGCCGAACCAGGTGCAGCTGGCCTGCTGCTCCTGCTTGGTCTTCTCCATGGCTATACACGCCACACGCCTGCAAATACAAACAAATATCAAGTTTAACTTTTCTTCAAATGTAACATATTTTAAATGTCATGACCGTGAGAACCCTGTTATGTCCCGACACAGCAAAAATAGTTGAAATTGTTCATATTTTTGGCCTAAAAAGACAAAAATAACCTTGACACGAAAGTTTTGCACAAAAAATAGAACTGTAATACCATAATAACATATTACAAATGCAAATAGAAGAAGATATATGTATGAATTCTTAAAGTCAGCTTCATCGAGTAAAAGAAAACTAATTTTAAGTAAACAATGATTAGTACAAATTTCTTACATTTTGGCCAATTTTGTCTCATTTTTGGGCCTGTTTTTCCTCATTTTTAGGCACATAACAGTTTGAAAGTGGCTAGATTTACTAGCCAAACAAGTTTTAAGGATATTTGGCTGTTTCTGTAGTGAATAATGCTACTTCCATGATGTTGTCTGTATTTTCCACTCACCACTCCTGCAGTTCAGGAGACGGGATGAGTCCGGCCGTGCCGTTCTTGGTGTTCTCCAGCTTTCCCTGCCACCAGTTGTGGTCGTCCTTGGAGATGATCTGGATGATGTCACCCACCCTGAAGCGAATGCCGGCCTCCTTACACGGTATGAGGTCATCTTTGGCCGGGTCGTACTCGAACTGAGCACGGACGTAAATCTGTCGGGGAGGGGGGGGCAGGACAGCGAGAGTTTGGTGGAGAAATATCAGATTGTTTTTCTTCCTTTTTAAATGCATCAAGATTGGTTTTTGAAAGACTGGACTGGGAAAAGAAACGTGAAATCTGATCCAGACCACATTTGGAGGTGGTTTGAAATAAGATAAATCAGATTTCTACGTTAAGAAAAACATCAAAATCGGAGAGGGGATAGTAAAGAAGTGTTCAATCATGCTGCAGAGGAAAGCAAAGGCGGCTGTGACTACAGCAAGAAAAACAGCCACAAAAAAAACCCATTTGATTGTCAACAAAAAAATCAAGATTTCCCTGCAGTCTGAACGTAGCCTTTAGATGCAAACACTTGTGTTGAGAACACGTGGGGAGGAAAATGACTGGAGAAGCTGCTAAAGTGAAGCAGGAGAGAGCACAGACTGAAATACATCAAAAGCAGACAAAGCGCTGTTTCCCTTCTGCGTCGTTTCCACTTTACAGACGACTTTACGTCTTGTTTCTGTGTGTGTGTGTGTGTGTGTGTGTTAGATGAGGCCTGGACGGACAACATGGGATTCAGACGTCACTATGACAGGGGAAACCGGACTCATGGCGAGGGGGTGGGAGGGGGGGTGAGCGGGGGATCTACTTCTACAGAGGGTCCACGTAGAGACGTCTTACCTTGATGGACAATTTGTCCTTGATGGTAGGTCTGGAGATCTATGGGGTTGAGAGCATCACACACACACTTACACATATATCATGCAGTAGAAAATGTTGGGGGTTAAAAAACAAAAGAGCGGGAGGGCACGGTGGGGGGGGCGTGATGTCGGACCCACAACTGGATGCTCTGTTGTGCTTTGGAGCCCAAAGAGTGAGGAAAATGAGTTTAAAACCAAAATGCTTTGGGTCTGGACTGTGGTGGAGGAATTAAAGAAATGTGACAGTTTTATTTTGCCTCTATACTTCCTCTACAATGGCAGACAAGAGTTAAGGCCTGACGTTGAGGAGAAAATAAACAGAATGGGAAAGGACAAACACACTCATGCAGATATGGACGTGTTGGGACGAGTGTTAGTCGGTTAATTCAAAGCAAAAGGAAGGAGCGGGACAGTTCAAGTGAGGAGGGGTGAGGTCGCCACGTGGACGAGGAGGAAACCTCACCTGACGGCCTTTGGGCTGAATAGTCGACGGTAAGTCCTGGGGGTGGAGACAGGAGAGGTGTGTTTAAGGATTTGTGACTCAGTTTCAATCCTGAATGTTGTGATGTGATCTGTGTGTTAAGACTCATACCAGGATGGAGCTGGTGACGCTCGCGTGACCATTCGCGGGCGACTGTTGGGAAACATCTGGAGACTCTTTCTGCAACAAGAAAACACCATTTTTGAATTATTTTGTATATTCTGGTGTAATAAAACACAAACGGGGCGTGTTTTTGTTCCCGTACCTCACAAGGAATGGACTGAGACCTGTAACTGGGCACAATCTTGAAGGTGATGCTCCCTCTCATCTCTCTCTGTACAAAAACAAGAAACAAAAGCAAAGTGATAGCGTTTTAAGATCCTGATTGATCCAAACACAGAGGAAGAAACAAAGAGAGAAAAAGTAACCTCCTGTCTGACGTACCAGCATCTTTTGGAGTTGCTCTACTGTCTGATTGGCGACGCTGATGCCATTAATCTCCCGAATCTCGTCTCCAACGTGCAAGGTCCCTGAAGTGGAGGAATAATGAATGAATGAATGAATGACACCTACAAAGACCAACTCTCTCTATTTAAATAGTTAAATATGGAGACATGTTAGCGTGGTGTGGTGCGTAC
The DNA here is from genome assembly GCF_019176455.1 of Solea senegalensis. Lineage (NCBI taxonomy): Eukaryota > Metazoa > Chordata > Actinopteri > Pleuronectiformes > Soleidae > Solea > Solea senegalensis. The sequence goes on from NC_058022.1 coordinate 34,789,405, forward strand.
CTTGTCGATGGATCATGCCACCGTGCATGATGCGGGCCACGATGCAGTGGTTGAGCTCGTTCATCTTCAGAGTGATGCCCTGCAAAAGAGACAAATGAGAAGGTCAACAGAGCTCACGTCACATGAAGAATGAACCGCACACGGGCCGGTTTCAAGGTCAAAGTGATCACTGAGCAATTTAAATCCACGGAGATCGAGCAATACGACGCAAAAACCTCACAGACTGAATATATATCTGATCCGTACAATATCAGGCTGCAGTTGAGGGGAAATTTAAAGGTCTAGTGTTAAAGAATTAGACAGGAAAAGAATAGGGAAGGGTGAGGTTGAGAGCTGTAACACACAACTTCACCAGTAGATGTTGCTAAATCCTCCTTTGACTCACAACAATTGTGCCCCTAACTTTGTCAAATAAAATAAAGGGATTTATTGATGTCACAGTGTGTCTAAAAATACAGTAAAGCTTTACATACACACATTTTAACATCAGTAATATTTCCCCTTAACTTCAGCGTCGTAGATTCTCATCCCTGCATCTTCTACACTCTCGCCTCTCCTATCCACCGTCTTCACGTTTTATGAAAACAGCCGGTGTAGTGACAGGTTACCTGTCATGTTGCCAAGTGCATATGCTGCTGGTTATTTATGTATGTAAGGACGTGAACAGGCTGACAAAAATCCCGTCAGATGCAGCAAACACCATCAATAAAACCATGTGTGACAAGCCTACAACGGTCAACAACAGAGCGAGAGTCGCCTGAATTCCGCGTACGCACCATGGGCTCGTCGGTGTTCTTCTGAAACTGGACCAGACGGACCCTGGTGACGTTCTCCAGGTCCATGTCCCCGTTGGTGCTGTCCGGGGAGTCTCCGTTCAGGTACGGTGAAGTGGGCGGGGGAGTCACCCTCAGCGCCTCGTCGCTGTAGACCTCGTGGGCCACGACATCGTGAGTCTGCAGCAGAGCCTGGAGGGTAAACACACACACACACACACGTTAAGACTGTACGGCCTTCACGCTTTCTCAACTCACTCAGCAGTGTGTATTCCTCTTTTGATTGATTTTATTCACACTGTGCTTTCAAAACATCAGATTGATAAAAAAAAAAACAAAAAAAAAAACATTTCAATAGTTGTAACGTTGAGGAATAACTGAGATAAATTGGCTAAAATCTCAGGTTTTCTGGAAGGTAAAACACAGCAACTACCAAATAAAACAAAAACTTAAAACACATCACACCGAAGAGGAGACTTCATGTGATTACACACACTTTATCACCGTGAGTGCGTGGATTACACTAATCTTCCTCTTTGGCTTCTAATCATGTCACCGACACGCTGCGCGGGTCTCACAACAAACACATTTGCCAAATCATCACATCTGCTTGATCGCGGCGTCAGAACACACACAATTCATTTGAATCACAAATCAAACCACGACGAACTAAATCATTCATGTTCTGGTGCCGCGTGCTAAAGCCCTTCACACCTGTTCACTGCTTAAGCCTGTGGCGAGGTGACAAAACGAGACGGTCGGAGGTCAGAGAGCAGGACGGGCTTACGGGATTGACCCAAACCTGAAGTGTGACAGCTCTGCGGAACTCCTCGTTATCATACAAACGGATCGGAAGCAATGAAAAAACCAAGTCCAGTCTCGCTGGAATATCCAACAGCGCAGCCACCAAAGCAAAACACGCTCCTTTAGATGCAACAAAACCAGATTCTACCTTTATATAAAATGTAATGCAGCACCTCAGAGTTCTTCTGCCTCCATTTCCGTCTCAATGAGTTCCTCTTATGTCACCGTGGTCACCGCAGAAGTGAGTATACATCTACACTGAAATCGTTCAGCGGTTTTCTTTGTACCCGTGTCTGCTCCGCTCTCTCTGCCCGAGCGCTCGACCAGCTCAGGTCCTAAGCAGCTTTGAGGTGGAGGGAGTTATGTGGACGGTGAACCTGTGACACCATGGACTGACGGACGTAATCTAATGTTATTCAGTCACATACTGTATAAACTGAATGTCTCACCATGAAGTGAGGCTGTGTGAGGATCCTCCTGAGCTCCTTGGCCTCCATGTTCTCTGGATAACAGGAAATGGTTTCCAGTACCTGGTGAGGAAAGACGACAAAACGTTCAAGAGATGTGGATTTATATCCTAGACTATAAATACAGATGGGGCCAAAATTAAACACATTAAACAAGAATGGGCAATATAGAGTGTCTTATCCTTTTTTTCAATCAATCTGATGAAAAAATAATGATTTTCTGAGCAAAAAGTACTACAAATGTTTAAAATTGATTTGAATTTGTGAAATTTGGAAGTACGTCACAGTTCAAAGTTCACGTTTTTATGAACAAAAAGGAAAGAAAAACAGTCAATTTTTGTGACTTCTGCACAATTATTGGTACTTAAATCACGACTAAAAATACAATATAAAATGAATCATAACACACCTGGCGGTGTGACCTATAAACACACACCGCCAGGATGTCCATATAAGGAGTTGCGTATCATTACCAGGTTGCACCTGTGCCGCATGAGCACCAAGGGTTAACACAAGTGGACTAAAGTGTTCATAAATGACAGCATATCACTTCAGTGGCAGGAGAAGAGAATCACCTTCTTGTTTACACTGGCACAAGCATGCCCAGTGAACCTGAATGGTCATGTGATTATAGGTGTAAGGATGCAGATTAATTCCTAAATGTGGATTATATTATATTTTCTTATGAGTGTCCTCACCTCTTTTGCTCTCTGCACTCCATCACTGGGAGGATTCCTGATCTGAGGAGACGACCTGGTGTTGATTTTGTCATAAAGCTGAAACAACAAACAACAAACGTATATTTTAAACCAGGCACGTTATTCTCAAACCCGAACACGCAGGAAAAAAAGGACATTAAAAGAACACATTCAAAGTAGAATTTTATCCAAGCGTGTCCCAATAATCAGCCGCTTCATTTATAAAACACTGGAAGTTGTGTCTAAAAATTCATAATGAAATCAATAAAACCAGCATAGTAAGAAAGAAATTCATAAAAGCAAGCAAACTTCATTATATTACTTTAACACCTGTATGTCTTTTAGAAATCAGGTTATTTTTCACGTCACTTCAGTATGTGGCCGACTCTTGCCCCATCCTGACATCTACTGGACACTTTTGTCATTACAGAGCAGACTGCGTCGTTACTGTAGTGTCCTTACGTCGAGCAGAGTGTGCAGGTGTTGATCCTGGAAGACGCTGTGCAGGAAGTCCATGTCTTTCTCACTGCAGTCCGTCAACGCGTGGATCTCCTCCAGGCTGTCCAGGACCTGCGATACTGCCCCTGTACAAACACGCACACATGTTTACACTCTGGCGTACATGTAACGTGGGAATTACAACACACACACACACACACACACAAACATTCACAAGCACAACAAGCAGTCCCTGCAAACACGACATGAAGTGCAAACACTGGACACGACAGACAGACAGACAGACACAAAAAGAAACGACAAAAAAATTACAAAGAAAATAGTCACAGTCACGATAGAAAAACACTGAGAACCATTTAAACCCCTGTACCTGCTGCATCGCCCACACATGCAGCAAAACCAGAGAAACAGCGACACATGGCATCAATACAACATCAGAGCAAAGTCACTTCAGTAAGTCAGGGTGGTCGATGGATTAAAATGCCAAAATTTTAAAAGATAAAATGTAAAAATATGATGCGGAATGAGTATAAAAAAAAAAAAAAGGCTGCATTTACACTGCACTCTAATTCTTTTAACTATACTGTTGTGATGACCTGCTACTATATTATCTTTTTAAAATGTGACTTCATATCTGATCTCTGCAGAGGAAAACCACTGTGGGCTCCACTGGTGACATGAAAATGGTTAGTGGGCAGAAGTGAAAGTGGTGTTTCTGTGAAATTAAATAAGGTATGAAACCTCCACTCGTTTGAGGCCTCTCCAACTTCACTGCACAGGCTGAGGGAATTACATTTGTGTCAATAATTTCAACAACACTTATTAAGAAGCAAATAAAATATTGAATTTTAGTGTTTGAAAATACCATAGTACCACTAGTACAATACTAGTTCCATAAGTCATGTGATAGTAGCTAATGTTTGTGTTTACGTCCTATTTTTTAAGAAAACACAAGTCACGCTGACAGAGGAATATGTGATTTTTCCGCTTAAAATGTAGACGCAGACGCACAAATCTGATTCGTATCCGATTTATTTCTAGTAAATGCAGCCTTAGTTTATTTAAAAAAAAAAATCACATTAATATCAGATTTGATTCAAGTATTTCTGATGAGGAGAAGTGACATGTTGAGATGAGGATGCCATGATGAGAAAAGTTCAGTTCAGGAACAAGGGGATTAAATAATAATCCACACATGAAACGTTTTAAAGTGTACTGAATAAGAGGAAAAGGATCCAGGTAACTGTAATGATGAAGATGCACGTGAACATTATATAAAAACTGGACGTGTTTGGAGTAAAAAAGCATATTCATGGGAGACAGAGGAGAAAAGAGATGAAGCAAACAAGCAAACTAAACAACTAGTGACGATGTCATGATGAAATCACACGTCAAGAGTCTACGGGTGGGGAGGAGGGATACGTACTTTCAGCAGCTAGCAGTCCTACAGACAGCACAGCAGTGGACATAACAACACCAAAGAAAGAGAGGCTGAGATTAGAGAAGGTTTACGGCCACAACAGAGTTCAACACCTCACGAGGAGAGGAAATAAAAAAACAACAAAAGAGAGGAGGGAGAAAATAAAGAGCTGGCAGGAAAGGAAGGAAGGGAAATCAGCAGCAGCATGAAAGCTTCGACTGCACTACACACGTGTCAGTTTGTCCGGCGTCTGACGGCAAACCAGTCACCAGGAAACCATGAGTGCAACAGACTGAGCGCGTCAGCAGAAACAACACACGGTGCATGCTGCTATATTTATAACTGAGCAGACAGTGTGAATGTTGTTTCATCTGAAAATTAGCCTCGTCACACTGGAATCACAGTTTCACTGAATAAAACATCTCTACACCGTGTCTGCCTCTTTTTCGGACAGCTAGACGGCTTTTTTTTAGATGGCTGGAAACTGCGATTTCTAAACTGCGTCTTCCCCACTGCACCAAACTCCATAGAGAAAATCAGCGATTTTACGTCACAGCACACAGGAGTTGTTGATCCACCGCTGCCTCCATCGGTATATTCAATAGTGTTATTTTGTCACTTTGTATTCATGATCCTTCATTGTGATTTAGCCCAGTGACACAAACTTGACAAATGACGCAGCAGCAGACCTGCAGCTCCTGTGTCCCTGTGAGCTAAAAACGCCACTTTTCTCTATGGACTCTGGTGCGGTCGAATCATCCGTCTACAAAATTCGGTTTCCTATTGGAAAAGGGTTGTCTAACAATGAAATGGAGCTAGAACATGTGCCTTAAAGATGAGGACATGAGAAGTTTCTTTATGTCGGTGGCATCTTTTTACCAGGTAGAGCCAGCAGCCTTCTTATCAATAGGAAGTGAAAGTGCAAGGCTGAGACAGGGAAGCGAAGCTGTTGGGAAACAAGTGTGTTAAAACAGAGGAAATCCTGCGCAGACAGCTGGGGAGGACAGTGACAGAGACACCAGAATAGAAACACGAGAAGAGAATAGAAACTTGACTAGAAAGTGAACGTCCTTTATGGTGCAGATACATGCAGCGATGTCTCATCTCTGAACTCTCGTGACACACGGTAGTCTTCCGAGAATATTTGACCATCCTCTCCTCCTCCGTGTGTGTGATTTACCTGAGGAGGTGGGGTCATCTGTGAAGTCATGGAGCTCCTCTGGTGGGTCTCCATAGTAGGAGTTAAACTTGTGGCTGGAAACAGCGGCCAGGACTGCACCCTGAGACACAAAGATATCATCAGATAACATTGAGAGGTGTATGTCTTATTTTATGCAGCTGAATGTTGTGATGGGGAGGGGGGGAAGTGACACTTCCTCTAATTTCTGATTGTTATTCTCCACTTTTGAGCATCAGCACTGCTCTAACCTTCAGCTTCCTCCTGGCGTTGAACTTCCTCAGCTGCTCCACAGTTTCGGGCAGGTGGATTTTGTAGGCGTACCTGTCCCTCTCCTACACACACACACACACACACAAAATAAATACCTCCATGAACACAAGTAGAAACTTTGAACACTAATTTTAGCACCGTCAGAGAACGGATGTGAAAACTGAGGCCCAGTTCCAAGCAGAAAGAAGAGGTGTTGAGTCGACACCCGGCGTTTAAAAGGTCATTCAAACACCAACGTCACATGAAAATACTAGATTTGTATAGTGTATTTTTACTATTTTTCCGTCATTTTTCGCCATTCCAAGCTAAAAAAGGAACAAAATAGTCATCAAAAGAATAAACTTTACTTAAAAATAACACGTTGAAGGAAGACTTTAAAATATGGTACATTATTTTACATTACTAATGCATTTACTACCTGTTTATGAATGCTTTAACTATTTACTATTAAGCTTTAATCACTTTCATTGATTAACATTTATTAAAGGTTTCTGTGTCTGTAAAGTGGAAAATTTGCATTAAATAATCATCACTTAACTATAATTAAGGGTTACTTAAGCATACCTTACCTTACAGAGTACATAACAAGCATTACATTACAAGTATTATCTTAAATATTAACAACAGTTAATAAATGCTTATTATGTTCTTGTATAATATGTTACCGTTGAATCTTGTATGAATTCATACCTTAATTAACCTGCATAACATGATGAAAGGGTTAGCAACTGTAAATATATTGCTTTTAAAGGAGTAAGCAAAGGAGAAAGCCCATAAAATGATGTGGCCGTGCAGGGATATAAACTAAAATTATGAGTGAGCGCTCGCCTTCAGCCATGGATGATTGAGAGCCTCATAGACGGTGATTCTCTCGGCAGGATCCAGCATCAGCATGCGTCTCACCAGGTCTTTGGCGCTCTCTGAGATGTGGGCCCACTGGCGGGGGTTCATCTGGACGAGAACACACACACACACACACACAGATAAATACACACAGACAGACACTGTAGTAACTGTTGGAATGATCCGTAAAAAGGCTCTATTTTTCATTATTTATATAAAAATGTCACAGTCTATGAGGCTTTTTCTCGGCGGAGGTTTCAATTCGGCGGCAGCTTGACGGACGAAACCCCCCTCCCCGGCGTTATCCATCACGCCGCCTGCAGAGAGTGCATCTGCTGTAGATTTGTGCGGCAAGCAGAAAATCCATCCTCTCAGCCGAAAACACTTGACATTTATCGAAGCGGCGTCTCAACATCTACTGCTCACACTCTACCATTTGTCATCACCTCTCTCTCTGACTTTTACTTGGCAACAGGCAGGAGCAAGAAGAACACAATGTGTCACTGATTCAACTGACTGTTTGAATATTTTTGATGAATCAGTGTGTTTTCAGAACCTCAAAAACAAAACTATTCCATTCACTGCCATGTGGCGCAAAGAAACTGGGGAAATATTGACATTTAAGAGACTGAAAAAAAAACATTTACCTTGTACTTTCCCTTGATGATGGCCTCAAACAGCCGCTCCTTGGTGCCGTAGAAGGGCAGGCAGCCGGACAGCAGGATGAAGAGGATGACTCCACATCCCCACACGTCCACAGGTTTACCGTACGGCTCCCGCTTCACCACCTCAGGGGCCATGAAGTGAGGAGTCCCCACTCGACCTGATGACAGAAGACACAGAATGTTTTTTCAGTCTTCGTCTGTTGGCGTCTCCTCAGGGATCGCCACAGCGCCAACCAATGGCAGGGGCTGAAATGAGTCCTGGCAGGAATTTGTGTGAGGAACCTATTGTTTATCCTTCAGATTATTGTCACATATGTGACGTTGCGGTCATTTTTGAGGGGGTTAACGTGCATAAAAACTCTTGAACCTTTGCATGGAGGTCAGGTCTGGTGAAAATGCAATATAGAACCTCCCTCAACTCAACAGGAAGTCGGCCACTTTGAATTTGGGCATCCATGTTGTCGATATGCACCCAACATACCGACATAAGGGCACTATGATGACTAACCCTAATTATTATTATTATTATTATTATTATTATTATTTATGCCTGACATGAGTCTCCCTGTGTATCTGGGCTTTGGGAGTGGCACTAGCAGTGATAAGCTTTTTTTTTAATATGTTTTATTGAGCAACAACCATACAAAGTGTACACAATGTAGAACAATGCTTAAAACAGTGCTCACATGTTTTCTTCCACCCCCCCTTAAAACAGAAAAAACAGAGGTGTGACAAGTGACTATATAAACTCAACTTGACTATATCTGGTAATCTGTCAGCCAAAGATGCAGAAATGTTTCTACAGTCAGTGTCTGCAGAAATTACAAAGAGTTTTAAGCCCCAATATAATTTACAATAAATGAATGAACCATCCATTTACTAACAGTTTCAAGTCTGACACAAAACTGTGAGTTTCTACTGGCTTCAGTCCAACACAGTTGTTTTTTCATCTTTCAAACTTCTAATCTGCATTTTGTGATGCATTTATGTGAAATTATTCCCAATATCCAACCCAATGATTTTGATCCATTTCGGACAGATACCGAGTATCACATCAGCTCCTTCCTACATGTATATACAAGTAGGGTGTATGCTGTACCTCCAGCTACTAATCCAGACTCTCCCAGCTGTATCGCCACTCCAAACCCTCCCAGCTTCACGGGAGCGGAGTTTTCCTTGGAGGCCAACAGCACACAGTGAGGCTGCAGAAGAGAAGAGAGAGGGTTGAAAACACATGTACTGTATGTTCACACAGGTCACAGAAGGAATGAGGCGTATGAACTTTAATTTATATCTTTACAGTGGATTAAAAGTGCAGAGCACAACCGCTGTGCAAGTGTGCAAACATCTAACCACAGCTGAGTTTCATAATGACGTAACGCAGATCAGCTGATTATAATTTTCTTTTGCTGATTTAAGTCATTCTATTGCAACTGCATGACAGATGAAGCTCAGGAGCAAGAGTGGTGGTGGTGGGTTCACTTCCTGTCTTTACATTTTGTACTTTTCTCATAATCAGGGATTGGAGGCTGCTGACTGAGGCGGAGCAACATCAGAGAGAGAGAGAGAGAGAGAGAGAGAGGGAGAGAAAAGAGTGCTGGATTAAACAGTGAGAGGGAGAGGAAGTGAAGAGGACAAGGGGCAGAGGACGAGCAGAGACTGTCAGAAAGGTGAGGTGAAGGCACCTCAGTGTGGTTTCTACTCGTTTATCATGCATGTAACTCATATAAGTTTTAATCAACAGGTCAGATTCTGGAGAAACAAAAAACAAATTGTGGCTTTTGAGGTTTGATGAGGAAACGACTGCACAACGCACACACACACACAGACGCCTGAGCTGCAGCTGTGCTGAGACTCCCACAGAGGAAGACTGATGGTGAGTGTTCACTGCTTCTTTTAATTCAAACATCTGTCTTCACTGTGACACAGCCACAGTGGAATTAATGTGTTAAAACGGGCAGAGAAATTTGAATGAGTCACGTATACAGCCATGCAAAAACAGTTTCCAGAATACTACAGAGCCGTGCCTCTTTTCCTTTTCTTTTTTTAATTAAACTGCACACTGTACGTTTTCATTTTTCATTACTTGTGTGACCTTTGAAAAAAAAAAAACCCACACGAGTCACATTACTCATAATGCAAATATTTGTTTTTTTGAGGTGAGGATGTGAGACGTACAGTATTGGCAGACACACGGACGACTAACTACTCTAACTCCTAATGCTGTCCCCACAACCTGAGAAATACCTCCTTTCTTTGAACAGATGCAACAAACTTAAGTGTGAACAAAAACCTAAAACAGTCCCACTGTTCTCACTCTTTCACACCAAATCCCATAGAAAAAATCAGCGTTTTTGGCCGACAGTGACACAGGAGTTGTCGGTCGACCGATGCCTCATTTAGTAGATTTCACTCACTTAGGAAAAGCTGAAGAAAGAATTTCAAGCACAGAATTGACAAAATAACACATTTGAGGTTACTGGTGGAGGCAGCGGTGGATCAACAACTCCTGTGTGCTGTGATGTAAAATTGCAGATTTTTTCAATGGGCTTTGGTGCAGCGGGGGTAAAGTGGTTTACAAAGCATTTTGTTTAGGGGCTAAAATCACTTTTACCTTGTGCTTTCAGTGAACCATCCCTTGAATACCAGTGCAAACACTACTGTTGTTTCTGATTTACAGTGCATTACTTGCATGACCTTTAAAAATACACCCACATATTATTAGTCAGCTGCTTTGGTTTCTTTTCAGCGTGTTTGTGAGGTGACCTCGTATGTTTTTTCCTTCTTTCTTAGAGCCTCGTCGACAACCCTGACGTCTTCTCTCCTCCAACACAATGACTGCGACCTCCTCTGCCTCTTCGGTGCTCTTCACTCTTTCAGCCTCTGCGTCGAATGACTCCTCTCTTTCTATGTCGACTCCACCGCTGCCTGCTTCAATGTCACTCTTCTCAGCTTCCTCTCTCCCTCCATCCTCCACCTCGTCAGCCATTTCCTCAAACCAGACGACGTGTTCCTTTGATGACACCGCCATCCGCCTGCCGCTCACCGTCTGTTACTTGCTCTTCTTCCTCTTCGGGCTTGTGGGAAACCTCTTTGCGCTCTGGGTATTCCTCTTCTTACACTCCAGCCACAACTCTGTGCGAGTGTTCCTCATCAACTGTGCAGTGGCGGATCTGGTGCTCCTGGCGTGTCTTCCCTTCAGGGTCTTCTACCACGCGAACGGGAACAAGTGGGGGCTGGGCCCAGTGGCCTGCAAGCTGGTGGGGAACCTCTTTTACATGAACATGTACATTAGCATCGCGCTGCTGGGCTTCATCAGCTTGGACAGATACCTGCGGTTGAAGGGGAGGGGGCGAGCGCGGAGAGGCATGGCGCTGACGCTGTGTGGGCGCCGGTGGCCGTGGAGCTGGTTGGCGTGCGGGGCTCTGTGGGGCATGTCACTGTTGGGGGCGTTGCCCCTTGTCGTCACCGCGGACAACAAGGTCACCGCGGACAACAAGGTCACCAGTGACAAATGCTTCCACTACAGGCAGCTACAAGGAGCCAAGTGGAAGGCCTACTTCAACGGGGCGCTGGTGGCGCTGTTCTGGCTCGTCTTCGTCATGCTCGTGGTCTCCTACGCAAAGATCGCCGCCGAGCTGATGAGGGTGTCACGCGACAAGCCCGACCTCCCCAACGCGCAGAAATACCAGCGCACCGCCAAGAAATCCTTCTTCGTCCTCTTCCTGTTCACCGTGTGTTTCGGGCCGTACCACGCCTTCCGCCCCGTCTACATCCTCTCACAGGTCAGCGACACAGCCAGCTGCAGCTACCTGCAGCTGGTGGATCATACCAACGAGGTCATGCTGTTGCTCTCCGCCCTAAACAGCTGCATGGACCCCGTCATGTACTTCCTGTTGTCGGGGTCGGTGCGCAAAACCGCGTTGCGCGCCCTCGGACAGCGATTCGGACACAGGCTGCCCTTCCTGCACGAAGCCACGTCCAACAGCTCCACGACAGAGCTGAGACGCTTGTCTTTACCCAACACCCCGAGAAACAGCGTGTTCAACATCAACGCCACCCTCTTCCGCCCAGGACAGACTACACTTCCCCCTACTGGGCAACAATGATCACACAGTTCAATACATTTCTAACACTGTATATAATCCCAGTTACCTCACATGCATCAAATGTAAAAAATGTAAAGTTGTGATTCAATATTAAAACATAAGATTTAAGTCGGGCTGCATTACTGAATGAATCGTCAAATATTTTGATTACTTTAAATAAAGATTTTGTGTAATTTAGTATAAGTCTAGATTTTCAGCTTCTTAAATGTGAATATTGTTTGTTTTTTTGCTCCATATTAAAAGAAAATCATTAAAACTGAATAATTTTTAGTTTGTGGACTAAATTATTCAATTGAGAATGTCATTATTTCCAGGTATGCGAAACACTGATCCAAATTGTTCAACATTTTCTTACATTTTGAGATAATATATCTATATATAATATCTATATCGTGACACGAAACAAAGATTTCTGACTTTACCTGGTTTGAAACGATGTTTGCAATGATAATCATAGTTAAAATATCGAATAAATGTGTAAAATCCACCAAATATTATAGATATTAATTTAAAAAAATACATGGAATCGACAAAAAAGGTCACTTAAGCGTAATTAATGTGTTATAGCCAAATTTGACCACATTTATAGTCAATTCCATTGTTTCTAAAACATAAATGTCCTTCATTTAACGGAATAAAGCAGGTATTACAGATCATAAACAGTAGATATTTTATTTTACAGTGTATTTACAGTGTATTGTCACTGTCATTCTTTCAGAAGCACAAGAAAACTACCTGTTTTCCACCAACTCATTTTGGAGCCTATATATTGAATTTATTACTGATTTAATCCAGATTACAGAGCTAACAAAGTGTTGTTTGCTTCATCGCACAGTAGCTCAGCCTCAGGTTTACAGACCACAAACAGAACAAAGACGCGGGTGACACATTTAGTCAACCTTTGTCAATTTAAGTCAACTCAAACACACCAGACTGTGTCTGTGTCCATCTGGCACGCAGAGATTTCGTGTCGTGAGAAACCCCCGCTTCACTCACGCTTGACCTACAAGCACCGCAGAGTTGTTAGTTTTTACAGTGTAAAACGGGGGCTGATTCCTCTGTGAACTCTGTGTGTGTGTGTGTGTGTGTGTGTGTGGGTGGGTGGGTAAAAAGGGGGGGGCCGGTTCAGGACTGTGCTCCATCTGTTTGTCTGTTAGTGTTTGCTGCCTGTGCTCCACGGCTAATCCCACAGAACCAGACCATGATGCTAATCTGACTTTAAGATAACGCCTAACAAATTAAGACTTGGTTTGCAGACTCCAAGAGAGAGAGAGAGAGAGAGAGAGAGAGGAAACTTCAATATCCTGTATATCACTATAGCTATAGATCATAATAGCTGAGAAATGTGGATGTAAAGCTGCACACAGGTTGTTTCTCTGGACTCAACAACTGCAAATACACTCAAATAAAACATAAGCATTAAAATACACTTATGAACTTTCATTTATTTGAGAGAAGGACATTTACTGTACGTTTGTTAGAAACAATTAAATTGAATAAGAATGTGGTCAAATTCCGCTATAACACAAATAATTAGGCTTGAACTTCAAGAAGTGACTTTGTTTTAAAAACAGGAAAAGTCATCACACGTGCCTTATCTTGATATGACTTGTTTAGTTCATGTGAAATCCCTGTGCTGCACACAGGAAGTGACTTGTTTAATGTCGAGCCATACAGGACTGAGCTCATATATACCTGGTTTATTTCTGTAAATGACGTTTACGTGTGTTAGAAACAATAAAATGGACTATAAATGTGGTCAAATTCTGCTATAAATCAAATAACTGGGCTTGAAATTATTTTTAAATATAATTTTTTGTCAAATTCAGTGCATTTTAGTCAATATAATAAATAATAATAAGGTATCAGTGATGACAGGAAGTCATCCAAAATCTAAGACATCTTGTCTCATGTCACGATATACATGTCGATATACTGCCGAGCCCTAGAACAGTGTGACACCTTTGACCTTTGACAGAGTAAATAACCTTCTCAGTAAAATAGAACAATAGTATAATAGAATATTTCTTTGAAAACTGAAAAAAGTCAGATTTCTGTGATTAAGGTCAGAATATTGAGAGAAAAACAAACAGAATTCTGACTTTATTATCAGGGTTCTTTATCAGGTTTCTGTGATTAAAGAATTCTGACTTAAAGTCTGATTAAAGTCAAAATGTCCAAAATCTAAGCAGACATCTCGTCTTATTTCTCAATAACGATATATTGCAGAGCCCTGGAACAGTGTGACAGCTTTGACCTTTGACAGAGTACATAACCTTCTCAGGGTGAAGATGTTCTGTGGTTTAACTCATGTTTGCTCTCTGGCGTCACTGGTGACACATCTGGTGCTTTCCATGTCGTCCTCAGGGACAAGTCTCACCTTTACGTCGCGGTGAATCACGTTGTTGTCATGGCAGTATCGAAGTGCCTCCAGAATCTGCCTCATGTAGTGGCTGTGTCAGCAGAGAGAGAGAGAGAGAAAGCGTCAACGCATTTATTTACTGTATTAATATTTTAAAATGACTGTGCGTCCTTACCTGGCCACCGCTTCGCTGTACACAAACCCAGCGTCGGCGCGTTTGACGATCTCAAAACAAAGGTCTGCTCCGTCCATGCTGGGAGAGGGAGGAAGAAAGAGGACACGGTGATCGGGTGAGGAAGGAAATTAGGTATGTAGACATTTCAGATAACTCTCTGAATAGCGTTTAAAGGAGCGGACATAAAATAACATCCAACAGGGAGACGCTTTACGACACGGGGGCCACTCAATTTTCATCGCAGCACTTTTTCGGGGCCAATGTCGACTCCAGGAAACGTTCAAGAAGAGAGGAAATACAAATATACAAGAGGAAATCCACAAAGAGGAAACGAGCTGACCGGGAAAGCCAACTGAGACGATTATGACTACGTCTGATAGAGGAACAAAGAGTGGTTACTCCTGACCTGTGGATTTATATTTAACACTGCAGTGCGTGACTTCTGAATATAAACAAACATGCGTTCACACAGTGTTTTCGCAGTATGACAGAGTTTAGGTCCTGTGCAGAGCAGTAAAATCACTGAGCTGCACACAGGAAGTGATTCGTTTCATGTCAAGCCGTAAACGATGGAGCTGGTAAAGTGACAGAGCCAGATTTACAGTATGTGATTACGGTTAGAATATTGAGAACAAAACTCACAATTCTGACTTAAATATCAGGGTGTATGACTTTTTCTCTAAAAGGCAGATTTCTGTGATTTAGGTCAAAAGAACAACTCTGAATTCTGACTTAAATTCTGTGGTTAAAGTCAGAATATTGGAGAAAAAAAATGCTTAAATTCTTAAAAATGACCAAAAGTTACACAGTACAGCTTTAACATCGATGCATGGGAGAACAATATTGTTCATTCTATGCAGGACGGCTCGATATCAGTCTGACACACTCATTTTACACCTTTTAAAGTAGGAAGCTGCTGAACACACATTTGTGCTGATGCATTTACCAACGACAGCCATTTATTTCAAACTACTTCAAAGATGACATTCTCCAACTGTGCAACAAATGTTCTCGGCCCATGCAAAAGAAATAAACAGCCCCACAACATGACTCGGATAAAAAGCTGGTGCTGATTTCTAAATGGACATTTTTATCCTTCCGATACAACAGGTATAATCGTAATCCCACACCTTTTTGTCTGTTTTTGTGCAGACAGGTGGGTCTATCACAGAAAAAAACCCAAAACATGAGCAAATATATCATCAAAGGACTCGACTATAAAGACAGCGATAGCCACTGTGCGAGTGAAGACATATTGTGACAGTGCAGGAAATAAGTCAGCAGCATTTAGTGTGAAACCACATGAGTGTGGGGCACGCTGTTGTTTGCGATAGTGTGAGGACTTTACCGCGTTTGCTGTGTATTTGCTGGTAAATCTAGTCTGTGCGGTTATTCGTGAAAACCTTTACTGTGAAAGAGGATGGAATGGTATCGACAGCAGTGTTTCCTGCCCTGGTTAACGGCGCCTAATACATATATACAGTATATATACACATGTGAAAGAAAACATGAACATGGACTTACAATTCAAAGACCATGTAGAGCATGCCATCAGAGCTGTAGGTCTCCAGCAGCTCCACGATGTGAGGGTGTTTGAGCATGTGGCAGATACTGGCCTCTCGTTTCAGATCTGGAACACAGAAAATAAAAGAAAACATTCAGTACATACAACAACAAAAACACTGGAATAATTTCATCTGATTTGATATTTATCTTCTCTACTCGCTTTGGGTATCAGTCACGTCATTTTCCATGACTTCATAGCTGAAAACACCACTGAATGTGGTCGTGATAGGGCTCACGATCGCCTGTTTCCTTTGTTAAATGTTGGAGATTAACGCATGTTTTTGGGGATTTTCAGGTCTTTTTAACTGAGCTACAGTTCAGGCATTGTTCGCTTTGGACTCTTATGTCGAACGTCGCACTCATGTCTCTTCCGTGACGACCCTCTGCAGTCTGTCGACGTCATAATGTAGTAAACCAGGTAGCAGGTACTATCACTGATGGAAAGGTAGAACTTTATATCTATAAAAAGACATGATTGGTCATTACGGTTGCGATAAATAACCAATTATTAATCATTGTTAAATGAACCTTTTCTGCTTCTTAAAACTGGACATTTTCTTTTTTTTTGCTCCGTACGACAAAGAAAATCATTCAAACTGAATCATTTTGGTTGAGACATTAGAGAAAATTGTTATTTTAAAGGTTTGAAAAAACACATTTTCGGACATTTTATGGACCAAAACTTGTCATTACACAGCTCAGAATTAGCTCAGCTGCCGGTAATAAAAACATTTAGTGTGTACATAATATTTCATAATGCTCATGAATGCAGTTATTTCCTTTATTTTTTGGTGTTGTGTTGCAGGTTTGTAAACTGCAATGTCACGTTCAAGATTTTTGGCTCAGATATGAACGTGTAAACGCAACTAAAAATACACAAATAAACACTTTAATGCCTCTGTGTTGATTTTTATTTTTTTTGGTGCAACTGCGCACCATTTCACACAAACATAATATAAAGTAAAGTGTAAAGGTTGTTGTTGAACATATGCAGCCAACTCTTAAGCTTAGTTTGCCCATTGTGTACTATTATAAAAACATGGTATAAACATAAAAGGCTCATTCTGGGTTCATGAAAATCAACAATCAGGTGTCTGTATACCAAGGAAAAATGAAGTGCAATCATTCATTTCCACTTGACTTTTGAAAAAATCTGATAATGTTGACGTGAGAAAACTCCCTGATAGTGATTTGAGTCACATAAACACGCCGTCCTCCCTTTCCTCCACCTTTCAAACCCTTTTCAAGCCACATCGAGACTGCGCCACCAGAGGGAGCTGGGGAGCATGTTACAATTTACAGACAGAAAGAATTCTTCATGGATCCTGAGCAAACAAGGGCAGACAGAGGGATGCTGCCGAGGTGGTGTCTAACAGGAAGAGGCAGTAAAATATCATTTCTTAAAAGCACAGTTCAGTGAATATGTGGCGACGCACAGAACCAGACTCAAACACAAACATGGAGGAGACACATAGACAGTAGTGAGGGCAGATGTGACGTACTGCTGCCGCTCAGCTCGTCACTCTATAAAAACCTCATTTACACCGTCATCTGCGAGCCAACTGATCTGTGTGTGTTCATTGTGTCGTGACAGAGCAGGATCATTATGCAATGCTGAGAAATGACGCCGCTGAGTCCCCACAACAAGGCCCACTCTTTCTCTCGCGTCTCCTTCTGCTTCCATTCTTTCCCCCCCTTCTCTCTCATTTTATTACACTCATGCTCGGCCTCGGCCTCGTCGGGTTGACTATTCTTCAGCGTCACAATGAGGTCCAGTGTCCGCACGGCAACAAGGAAAGCACTCAGACGGAGAGGAGCAGCGAGAGACGCCTGGACCGCTCTGAATCAAACCAGTGACGCTCACTGGGGACAATTCCAAAACACGTCCACTGTGGACGATCTGAGGAAGATCACACTTCGTCAAGCAAGGGTTTTACACGATAAAGTCCAATAAAATGACTACGAAAACTCATTATACAGTCTTGCTTTGTTTAAGATAATGATGACTTGAGTTTCCAATATAGGTTTTGTATGTCCATGTGCTTTTTTGGCAACCAGTATCAAAAATATATTAAAAAGAACATTAACATGATATAAAATCAGTATCAATATTTTCTGGTTTCCTTGCTTCATAGAGCACAGAAATCATTGAAACTGAATCATTTTGGTTCTTCGAAATGTTTACGGGCCAAGCGACGAATAAATGAATCCAGAAAAAAAACGGCAGATTATTCGATAATGAAAATAATTATTAGTTGCAGCCCTAACAATCAAGTGTACTGAACTCAAATGAGTGTGATTTTAAGTAACATGTAAACAATAAACAATCATTTCTGCACTGTAATTGTCTGTATTCTTTGTAATAAACATCTGGAAAAAAAATCATTAATAATATAATAAAGAATATAACAAAATCATTTTCACCTGCTGATATTGTTTTAGTGCATTATTTACTCTTAGAAATACTATATGTTTTTCTTGTTCTATGAGCAAAGAACAAATAAAATACAATATTTTTTGAATGATTAAATAGATATTTTATTGGCTTCTTAAAAAGGTGTTGTTTGAAATGATTGACACAAATCTAATTCCATACTATTAACACTAAAAGTCGCAGTGGAATCCTAACTCAGGGTTGGCGAGGTTGCTCCGAGTTTCCACGTTGGAACATTTAAGTCGTTTAATTCCGAGCTGCGGCTCCAACTCTCCATTTCCATGTCAGTCACATTTAAGCTGACGCAGGATCTTTTCTTAATCAGCTAAAGTACACGTTCTCCAAACCCTGGCTGCTCTCCAGCTTTTCTACCCCTGTCACTGTGAGCGGACACTTGGCTTCTCTCTTCTTTAAAAAATAAAAAAAATATAGTAGTATCTGTATTATTAAACCCCAGGCTCTGTCACAGCGGCTGAACTTTACTTTTTAATCCACAGACGTATATATTTATTTAAGAATGTGGGCTGAGGAGATGCCGTCCCTCTCTCTGCAAAAATTAACTGATAAAGAAGCAGTTAATCTTTGAAATTAAAAAGCGACGTCTGCAATTTCAGCTTTTCAAATGAAGTGAAAATGTTCTGATTAAATCAGAACTCACGACGTCTTTGTTCTCTGACAGAAAACTAAACTAAAAATCTTTGTCTGAGGCAAAACAAGAGGATTAGAGGATGAGACGATTTTGAGGTTTAGGAAACATTGATTTGACATTTTTCTCACATTTCTGAAACTGTAAAGACCAAACAACTGATTAATAATAAAAATCATTAATTGCATAAAATTGGCGATAGAAAACCACATGTTTGGGAAAAAATAGGTACTTGTGTTGATTTATACTTTGAACTATACGCAGATTTTTGCCATTTTTAAATAATTATTATTTATTTATGTACTCTATATATTTAGGTTTTAACATTTAGTTTGAAGAAACTCCAGAAATTAAATTTTTTAATGACATATGCTTACACATTTTTTGTAAATAAATGAACAAACTACTTAAATTTGACTATTTCCTGTTTCCCTTTGGAAGTTTTTCTGACATTTAACTGCTCAAATTATCAGAAAAAAGATAAACTGATAAAGAAAATAATAAATAGGAGTTGCAGCTCTAATCTCTACATAAAACTTTGGGATTCCTCCATAAATGATGGGTAAAATACTGTAAGCTAAACCATTTTTATGTTATTTGTTATTAGTTAAGTTAGTCAATAATCAACCATTGGCTGCAGTGATTTCCAAAAATCAGCATCAAATAAAACATAAAAACTTGCTTTTATAAAGAAGCAAATATCAAATTTGCTTCCATTAGAATTAAATTTACTTCAGAAACTTGCAGCTCCATTTCAAACTTTCCCAAAGGAGGAAAAACCCTTCATTGTAGGTGGTTTATGATTAAATTTAGACTCTAGGTCATAACTAACATCACACTGACCGAATGTTATTTAAAGTGTAGACTTTGGTTTTTTGGGAAACACTTGTGAAAACCTCTTGCTTTCTCAGTGTCTCCTCCCTCGGGGTCATTTCCTTGTGTTGCTGTTATTGGCCGCCGCACTAATCTCTGACCGAGACCTCACAGATGGCACACGGCGAACGCCAACACACACACACACACACACACACACACACACACTCCTATGAGCTGTACACACACATTAACACACACATGCACGCACCTCAGCATGACAACACATGGTGAGATGTGGCCTGCATCTATATCTCTCACACATATACTAACCGATACACACTTATGTGTCACATTTGTGTGTTTTTCCATGATATTTCACAGGTTAGTTCAAATTTAAAAGGTGCACATTATTCCATTTCCAGATAGTGACAGTGAATTTGACCTCTCCATTTAAACCATCCTTATTACACGCACAAGCCGGGCGCAGGAGCAGTGGCACCCCAGTCTTTGGCCCTTCTCAGGATTTGCACTGGCAATCTTCTGTCCCCTGAATATTCAGTGCTATTATTTGTCAAATATTAACCCTTCTGACAGGATTTGTCATGCGTACTTCTCATTACTGTAACTTCTAGACCATTTGTGATATCTAGAAAATTCAAAAACTATGGACTGGTGATCTGTCCAGGGTGTGACCCCGCCTTTCGTGCTATGTCAACCCCCCTGTGACCCTCATGTGGGGGATATAGTGTCAGAAGATGGATCGATAGACACCGGAAAGCAGAAAAACACACATTTGTGACGTCAGCTTCTCAGTAGCGTAATTTCTAAACGGTTGAATAACCAGATGCCAGATATGGAAAGTGAAAGTTATCTTGGGAAAAAGAGGTAGTAAGAACTCACTCATTGAACAGCCATAAAATCAAAATAAATCCAGGCGCATGAGAGCATGTTTAAGTGAAGCGGCGTTCACAGCGTGTTGAGCTGACCAGATGCGTTCACAGAACCTGGTCATTTTCTGTGGGATCGACAGTGTGTTGAGCTGCTTCAAGATGAAGACAAATTACTGTAGGTCGTCACTGGAGTAGAAAGCTTTGTTTCTATAAATGTACACTAACTACGGTCGCGTTTTGGCCTTTTTCGCTCTCAGCAGCAGCAGCAGCCTCTTCCTGTGTTGCTCGCATGAACTCCCAGTTTTCCAGTCCAATGTTATATTTTTAGACATTGTATCAAATTGGTAGTATTGAATGTAGCTGCACTGCCTGGTGAAACGGTCACATTGCAGATATTGCAAGTGACAAGTCAGAGTTGTGTTGGCTTTCTATTTTAAAATGTCTCCACACTACTGACATGACAGTCACAGGAATTGCTAGTGCTCACTTACTGCCGTGTTTGTCTTTCTGCCCGCAAAGAGTGTTCCATGAATCAATTATGAGCTTGATTAGAAAGCGGCTGTGATTACTAGCAACAGATTAAAATGATACAAAAGGAGGAAATGAGGTTTCTTGAATGCATCACGTTGGCTACACTCTTTCACTCTTCTCTCGCGTAGGGCTGCAAAGATTATTCAATCAACTGATTATTAATCGATAACTAAATGAACTATTTTCATTCATCCATTCATCTTCTACCTCTCCATCCTACACATGAGGGTCACATAGGGAAAAAGGCGGTGTATATGCCAGCTATTTTGTTAATCCATTATTCGTTTTGAGTTTTTTTAATGATTGAAAGAAGCCTTCTGATTTTCCAGCTTCTTAAATGTGAGTATTTTCTGGTTTCATTGCTCTTTCTGCCTGAGAACAGCAACTCTCATGCACTTCTTGCTATGGGCAGATACTTAATCGTAAACGGAGCAGATCTGGATCAGGGGCCTAAAGAGCTGATTGGAGCAGTCGTCGATGTTGAGTTTAATGAAGTGTGATTAACACAATCACAGTGCGACTAAACTCTGGTGTCCTGATTCTGTGAAGCCCCACCCATCTGCCCCCCCCCTGCCCATCTGGTGCTGGAGTGTGTGCGACAGTGACACACAGCTCAGAGCAGGTGCCGCTCACCCTCTGTGCTGAGGCCTGGGCTGGAGGTGAAGCTGGCCACGTCCACGATCTTCACAGCAAACTGCTGGCCCGTGTCCCTGTTGATGCATCGCCTCACCACGCTGAAGGGCCCCCTGCAACACACACACAGGCATGAGTTAGCCAAAGACACAGAGAACTACATCCGTACATGATTTCCCAGACTCTAACAGAGAGTTTCCTCTCAGAGAGCTGTAGGTTTACAGAGGGTGGTTTGCTTCACTGCAATGCCAGTGGGAATTATAGAGCAGGAGTGTGCTGCACAGCTGTAAAACCTAAAATAAAAGTTTTATTATAGAGACCAAGGCGAAGGAGACCTGCCCTTCAGCATTTATTTCGGGGTAAAAGAGGTGGTGTTGGCACTGATGTATGGACGCTATAGGACTTGATGTAGTGCACTGTGTTCAACTATAACTCAAGATGCAAGTATTAAAACATGAGCGGCGGCCGCGGCTCAACAACTCAGGATGATTTCCAGTGTTTGAGAGGAGAAATATGAATCACACTAGAGAATAACATTGTGGGTGTTCCAACATGTGCTTATTTAAAGCTCGTTTTGTCACAGTACACAAGTATTTGTGCAGGTTTCTGATAAAAAAACAACTGTTTAATGACAACAAATAATGTGAGTTAAGAAGTTGGAAACAGACCTCGGGTAGGGCTGCAGCAATTATTCGATTAATCGATTATAAATGACTAAATCAACGATGAACTACTTTGGTAATTGATTTATCCGGTTTAAGGGTTTTTTTTTACAATTACAACAAGCTTTCTGATTTTTCAGTTTCTTAAATGTGAATATTTGCTGGTTTCTTTGCTCCACAATAACAAAGAAATCATAAAAAGTCATTTCGTATTGTGGACAAAACAAGACATTTGAGAATCATCATTCCCAGGTTTGACAAACACTGATCAACATATTTCAACATTTTCTGATATTTTACGGACCAAAATGAACTCAGCATTTCAGTGAACTTAAGATATTTCAAATAAAATAATGAATTAACTAAATGTTAATTACAAAAAAAACCTAAACTTGAGTGGAAGCTTAAAACTGTACAAATCTGCCAATTAATTAAAAACACATTTATTCCAAAGTTACCTATTTATTGTGTTGACTTGACATACATTATATGTTTTATGGTATGTTTTCCCTCAACAAAGATTATACATTTTGCGTATCTCTTGCGTCGTAAGTTACTACTATAACATGTAATACATGAGATTTCTTCTATCAGAGGTCACACCACAACATTTTCCTCTCTACTGTTGTCCTGTGAATCGAAGGTGACATGAAAAGCCAGAATCTAAACAAATGACCATTTATCTAACACAGAATATAATGGCACATGCTTTTTCCCTTTGATAAATGACAAACCACTAATCAGATATTGACTCGTCTTGTGTTGATTGAGTAACTGATTAAAAAATCATTAGATAAATCAATAAACCCCCACACACACACACACACACGTACACACGTACACTCCAGGTCCACACAGAAACTCACAGATGTTTAAATCAGTCACAAAGCAATGGGAACACAAAGCAAGCAGTTGCACCTTTTCTGTCCTCACACACATACAAACACACACACAAACCCCTGCCGTGTGACAGCTGTCTCTACTAAGCTCAAGTCCACAATACTCAGTGGCGTAACCAATATTCCTGAAAATACACACTCTCTCTCACACGCACACACAGAAAATCACACTGTTACTGGAGGTTAAAAAAAAATTAAAAATTGGGTTAAAATTGGGTTCTTATTTTGTGGCTGCAGCCGATTTCCTCCCTCACATCTGCTGTAATGATTAACCCAAACAAACGCAGGCAGCATGTGGACGCTGTGGGTCGTAAAAACGCCGCCTTCTGCTCCTCCCTCCCTCCCGAGTCCACAGGAATCCTGCTGCAGACGACCATGACAAGCCCAGTCACCTTTGCCCTGCTGGGTTAATGTGCTGCAGCAGCTGTGTGTCCCATTAAAGGGGGAGGGAAGCGCTGGAGGTGTGGGTGCTGCTCCCTCCGCCTTCTCTAATCTTACAATCCTTCCACATTTGTGTTTGGCCCCCTTTTTCCACCTAAGGTCCCAGCTCGCCTCGTGGGAGGGGTCATCACAACACACACACACACACACACACACACACAAACGAGTGACTAGTGACTTGTAAAGCAGTTGTTTTCAGTGTAACTGAATCATTAGAATCAGTTCATTAAAAAGATTTGTTCAGTGCTTCCTCCATGACCGGAGCACACACTGTCTGACAGTCACTGGACATGAAATACCACTGAACAGGTGTGATTCGGCTCACAATCGCCAGCTTTCAGCAGTGCTGTCGCTAAATACACCAGACTCCACTGTTAAATATTGAGATTTTAGACGTTTCCTTTGCTAAATGTTTGAGATTAACGCATGTTTTCAGGATTTCTAAGTCTTTAAAACTGATCTACAGTTCGGCATTGTTCGGCTTAATTCTTGTGACAGCACTCTGACCAATCAGTGGCCTGCGGTCTTGTGACGTCACGCATAGTATCACCTCACCTCGCCAGAGCAGGTTCTAAAAAAGTACCGGGTATTATCACTAGTGGAAATGCAAAATAACCATGCTGTGCCGTGCTGGGGGAAGCCTCAGACTTCAGTCACATCCACTCAGAAACGGCACAAAATGAAAACAATCCAAAAAGATACATCTCCCCCTTATGGCAGTACAAAATAAATCACTAGGACTGTATGTTGCTGGGCCAAACTGGATTTTTAAGTCAAAGAAATTCAAACAATAACAATTTTCTCCATTCAAGCTGAATTTCTGCATTCGTCTCTTTCTGCGCAAAAAAGATAATATCGTATATTCATCCCATCCGTGCTCGTCAATGATCTAATATGTGCCAATAAAACTCATTACCACCACTAACCAGTGTGCTTTTTTTTGGTTGAGCCGCCGCCACCGCCACATTCTCTATGCATAAACAACATTAGCGATCGTGGCTGTAAATTCAAAGCCACCGCATAAAGAATCGGCGCTCTTTCTACAGCAGCTGTGCGAGTGAAACAAGGTTAATGCTTAATAAATTAGATTACATTTCAAGTCATCATCTGAAATTAAAGATGAAATGACCATTCAGCCTTGTGCAGTGGAGGCATTAAAAGTTGACGTGTGTGTGTGAGAAAGAGAGGGGGAGAGAGACAGAGAGGAGACAAAGAGAGAGAGAGAGTGTGTGTGTGTGTGTCTCAAAGTGAGAAACCGCATGCTGCACTGACATCACCACAGCTGTGCTGAGTGGGCTCATACAAAACACCCACACATGGCTCACATCCGACAGCAGCGCTCATCAAACATTAGCCCAAAGTGGCAATCTTTGCAGAGCTCTTACTGGTTCATTTCAGCTCTCCCCTACGTGCAAACCCAAGTCTGGATGTTGGGTTCGATTTTTAACATCTCCGCTGAGCGGGGGCCAACATTTCCAACCGGGGCCTGGGTGTTTTAATGGGGACAGCTGCCTGTGAGGCTGCAGACTCAACAGCCATCTTTTGCTTAAAGCAGCACTTCCTTGCTCTTCAGCCGCGGCCTGAAGCAGCGGAGAATAACCCACTCGCTCGTCTGTCCAGGAAAGTTTAGAGCGGAGTGGGGTGAAATGTTTACATGCAGCTGTGAGATACAGAGAAATGTTTTTCCAGTGCTGAGTCAACTAAACTGCTGTGTATGCAGTAAAAAAAACCAGTCACCATCATTCAGCACCACCTCACTATAAACACAAAACACCATTCATAATAGATGGCATAAAAACAGAAAGGAAAAGCCACAACAACAATAAATAAGTACATTTTAAAGTTTAAAGGAATATTGGTAATATTGGTTAATTAGTGGTGTCAATTTTTCCAAAGAACAATATAATGTGACATACCTTTTCTTCCTAACAGCTATGCTAACATAAGAGTCCACAGATTAATCAATTACTGAATTAATCGTCAACTATTTTGATGACTGATTCATTGGTTTTAGAGCTTTTAGAGATGTTTCAGCGTCTTAAATGTGTATATATATATATAATCACAAGACATCTGAGAACATCATTGTTTTCTGACAATTTCTGGACCAAACAAATACTCGATTCATCGAGAAAATAATCAACAAATTATGAAAATAACCGTTAGTTGCAGCTCTAAACACCACCATCTAATTTTTCGGTTCAAAATGGATCAAATGCCAAGCTACAATGTCTCTCCGTCAGATGTTTCGTCACAAAAGTGAAAATGGAGGATAGTGTCAAAACAGTCAGAGATAGGCTAACAAGATACAGGGGGAACATTTTATCAGATCCCACAGATCCAGAGAGACAGTGGGAGTGAATCACTGTTATGAACCATGCTCACAGCGAGCAGAAGAAGACAGAGCGTAGGCAACCCACAAACAATGGATTACTTGGTTAATTTGTGGTAAATCATGGACTCGGACTAGATTTACTAAGAGCTAGTCTGCATAGCAACGTTAACACAACAATGCCATCTTTAGGTCGTGTCCATTTGTTTCTCTCCACGCACCAGGAGTAAGATGAAGGGAAGTTAATCAGGAAGTTGAATATGTCGGGACACTGCGGGTCTGGAATAGTACATCGGGGGCCTTATAAGGATCAGATATATTCAGTCAGAGTCATATGACGTTCTGGAGCTCTGTAACATGCAAAACTACATCTTCTCACAGATGTATGTGCCCTGAAACCAAACGAGTTTAAGTCCACAGAAGTGATTCTGAGCGACTAATTCCAGATTAGGTGCCATTTGCCCAACTGCCCAAACTTCAAAGCTGCTAATTTAACAAGTTTAACAAAGTTCACAGCTGTTACACCATCTTCTTTGAATGCTACTATAATCCAGAGCACTTCTTAATGCAAATTAGGGAAACAAGCCCCTTGAATATTAATGAAAGAATTACCATTCGGGTTTGCATACTGAAATTTAGAGCATATATACCCTCAGGAGATGCTCTGTATGAAACCCCTTCCCTGTACATAAAGTCATCCAGGTTTGTAAAGTCTGTCCTTGTCATCACAAAGGAAACTTCACCTTTACACCATCCATTCACAAATATTGATCTGTGGGAGGCTAAAAGAAGTCGAAAGGGAAGATTCTTGAGTGAAAGAAGACAACTAATGTGACTGCATATTGTGTGGGTGAAGTGAAGAAAAAGCAGAATACAACCAACAGTTAATTAATCTGTCAATTATTTCTTATAGAAAATGTCAGAAAACCTCGACAACACGTCCTGAAATGTCTTGTTTTGTCCACAAACCACAAGATATTCAATTTACCGTCGCAGCGGAGCAGAGAAAACAGAACATGTTCACATTTTTAAAAAGGAGCAGCAGACGACGCTCATGTCCAAGCTCTTCCTGTTTAGTCACCGGTGAGGGCGACATTGATACGCTGCCCTGCAGCGGTTTATATATAAAGCCGGTCCTTTGTATCATAAAATGATCTGTTGGTTTTTCCACAAGAGAATAATATGAAACGTGAAAGCCAGGCTTTCAGGGGATCAATACAAACAAGGACATTGTTGGTCTTTTGTAAGCATTAATTAATTCATCTGTTTTATCATGATATTACAACTTTAAAGGAGCTAAAGTAAGTGAGGAAAAAAGACAGGTAAATTTCACACACAACCTGAAAATGATACGACACTAAAGTAGGGATACACGATGTTGGACTAATGTAAACCTGGCTCTCTAAATGTTCCCTGTGCAAAAACTGTGTTCAATAATGTGACAGTTCATTGATGCCAGCAGGAAACCAGTGACCTCACTTCAGGACACTGCAGCTGAGTAAACCATGCCCAGCTGCGGCATCGAACCCTGGCTTTTCCAACTGAATGGTCTCTGCAACCACATTTACATACACACACACACACACACACACACACACACACACACACACACACACACACTGGATGATTTCATTTGCAAAGAGGGAATGAAGTAACACCTCTGACACCATTCCAGCAAAGAGTCGACATGAGGAAGCTTCACGGGGAACCAAACTGTGCTCGAATGGAACTAATGAATTCACAGGTATATCTCATCATATAGAACATTCCCCCCACTTCCAGCTTCTGTAATGTGCAGATTTGCCGCTCCTCTCAGTGTAAATGTAACGTCTTTCAGTTTTTAGTGGAATGTGAAGACTTGGAAGGTTAATATTTGCTTTAATCTAAATCCATACCGCCAGAATAATTTCTTCCTGGGGCCTTAACCTACATCCCCGAGAAAATGTCATCAAAATCTGTCCTTTACTTCACTTTTTGAGCCATGCTGCTGCAGTCAAAACATCATCTGTACTGATGATGACTATCAGGCGGTAATTGCAGCCTTAAAATGAACTGATCACAAACCTTGCAAACATCTGATAATTAAATTGAATCTTTTAATCTCTTACCACAGGGTTTTGTTGCTTAGAACAACTCAGACACCATGAGGAGGGTTAGACGCAGCTAAAAAGCCTGTTTCAAGGCAGTGTTTTGACATTTAACCTGCTAAAAAAAACATCCACACACACAATTGTTTCAAGTTACGACAAAGGATTGTGCAAACTGCACAGAATCAATGACATTTTCTGATTGAAATGTCGAGCAAGCAATTTTGTAATCCGATACAGACTAAGTCAGAGGAGTGACCACTTCATTGGGTTAGACTGAGTGACACATCCCAATATCCTGGGCTCTAATGAGCACCACAGGGCTGATAGAAAGAGCACTGCGCTTCAGTCCTATTCAAACACGATCGTTACAGACAGAGAATGAATTCCTGTGATTCAGTGCTTTGCCAATACTGTTCTGTTAAATCTCCAAAAACACAGGGGCCGTGGTTAGAGCATCACTGTTGAGCCATCACAGTGTTGTGACATATTCACCATGTAAACAAGAGACAGTCGGTGTGTTTACTTGCATGCATGCTAAAAAGACAATAGTGTCATGTAAACATGTTAGTCAAACTATTTTTAGTCGGACTAACATATCTGGTCTTCAAAGTCCAATTACTCCTGCATGTATACGCTTAAACGCACCCCCTTTACACCTGGCATTAGACTGTGTTTTCTGTGATCTGATAGCGCTACACCACAAGCATTTACACCAGGTATTAACATACGTCTACAGTGTCCACATCGAGATCCCATCGCTATCTGATCACGTTCAAACCCCTTACATCATCTCCCTCTCGTCTTCTGCAAAGATTTTTAAGCAGCGGACTACAGCGTGACATCCATCAATATAATCAACAACAAAACGTATGTGAAGTCGCACTATTGTGTGTGCTCATCTTTACATTTCTGTTCACAGTGGTCACAATGCATGTCTGACCACCTCCCCAAGGTGACATGGCAGATCAGATAACAATCCTCAATGTGTCTCCGGTGTATTTACACCTGTACTTACAAGTTGTCCGGCGCTATCAGATTGCGATCTGATTTCCAAAAAACACATTTTAATGCCAGGTGTAAAGGAGCCCTGTGTCCTGTGCATCGCGTTTGCTTTACCGCAGCACTGTGACGAAAAGAGAGCCGAGCCAAAGGACAAAGCTCGCGATCTACTGCACGATCTTTGATTGAGATCGTGGGTACAGACTTGGAGCAAAGCCGCTGCTCCTTTGCATAGAAAGGAGACTGTTCCGGTGGTTCTGGTAAGGATACCACCAGGCCGCCTCCATAGGGAGGTGTTCCTGGCACATCCACCAGGGATGTGACCCAGGACTAGGCGGAGAGATTACATGGCCTCACTGGCCTGGGAGCACCTGGGGATCGCCCAGTCAGAGCTGGACGATGTTGCCAGGGAAAGGGAAGTCTGGGACTCACTGCTAGAGCTGTTACCCCCGCAGTTGTCGATGGACGGATGGATGGACATGTGTACGACTGATTTACTGTGAAACAGATACAACAGAAGTGCTAATAGCGGTAAAAGTAACAGTGTTTGTATGGTGGCAGGCACACAAACACTTAATTCAGGTTATGTGAGGCTGCTCCAGGTTTCCGAGTAAAGAAATCGGAGGATATTGAGATGCAGGCCAACTTTTTCCTGCAACTCTCTGTGAGCTGGCTCATAAATACCTGTGTGTTTCAGGGACATCTGTGCACTGACTCTCATCTGCGGGTAATATTGTAAATAAATAAAAAAAGAGAGCTGCACTTGATCCCTAACAAGTTAACAAAACCAGTAATTAAGTATGTCACATATGTACATTATTACATTTTAGTGAACGCTGACAGCTTTAATGATAATTTAGTGGTGTTTGTGATGAATTATGGGACATTTTAATTACTCTTAGCATGATTTTTGGAAAAAGAAGTGACAGCCCTACTATTAAAACCATACCACCTGGTTCACACTGGATGCTTGGTTCGCTGCTTCTTACTCGTCTAGCTCGCCGTGTCACGCTCGTCACCCCACACCACAAATTATGACTTCACACTGAGTTATCTCTGACAGAAAATGTCTCATGATTTTTATTTACTTAGACGGGGAGAGAGAGAGAGAGAATCTGCACAGGTGCTAAAATAGTTTAAAAATCTAGTATTTATATTTCTTCATGCATTCAGATTCAGCCTTGACACTAAAAACTACAGTGAGAGGTGTCAGTTTTATGTCATCAAGGTGTTAGACTGTCAATATCATTATCAACAGATCTTTTCTTTGTCTATTTTTGATGGGATCACAAGTGAAAAAAACAGGCCTGAGACTGAGACTCGGGCTGATTTTTGAACGTCTTAAATGTGAATTTTTTTCTGGTTTCTTTGCTCCATTTGACAAAGAAATCGGAATACTTTTGGTTTGTGGACAAAACGAGACGTTTGAGAACATCATCATTTCCAGGTTTGAGAAACATTTTTCAACATTTTCTGACATTTTGTGGAGCAATAGTTTATGGATTATAGGAGTCATGGAGAAAATAATTAACAGATTCATTAATTATGAAAATAATGCACACCTCCCGTGTGCAGACAAAGTGCGGGACATAACCAGGCCTAATGCAGCCTCTTTTGGGTCTGACTTTACTCCATGTGCTTTGTCACTGAAAGCATAGTACGCTCTCTCGCTCTCTCAACTTCTCGTGGAAAATAATGAGAGGGAAAAGGGTGGTAGTGAGACAAGGGTTTTCCCGGTGGACAGGGAGCCACATCTATGTGTGTCCACCGTGCAGCAAACATAATCTAAGACCCTTGCTATCACAGGAACCATTTCCATCTCCAGAGTGCTAATCAGGAAGACAATGGGATGAAAGAGAAAAACGTCACGTTGTATCAAATCCACAAGTTTGAACAAAAAAAACAGTAATTACTAACCGCCGTCCTGTAGAAATCAGTCTAATCATGGCTCCTACGTTTAAAATAAAGATGATTACTGAGCAGTGACGGCTTCCACAATGCTCTCAATCCCACCCAAGACAGACTCTGACAAAAGCCGATCAAGAAAAATAAAAGACGAATTCTCTGAAAGACTGAAGGCTGGATAAGAGGGTTTATTTACGTTTAAGTTTGAAAGGAGCTGAGGGCAAAGGTCAGCGAGGGACACGTGACCTTACAACAACACCGAGATTAAATTAAGAGACACAGGACACCGTGACAAAGTCCTACTGCAAACCTCTGATGGATTTAGTTCATTTCAGCTCAATATAATGACATTATTTTTAGAGGTCAACCAGTTATTCTCTCTTTCTATGATTTTTCTTTTTCCATCTGCTAAAATATAACGCTCTAATAATTACAAATGACACATAAAATGGCTTAACTGAAAGAACTGTGATGATTTATCTCTCCAATTTGCATTGTGTGTGCTAAATAAGAATAATATATTAAAATACATAAAGAAAAAACAAACTTTTTCAATTAAACTTTGGATGAAAACACAAAGAAGTGGCATTCATCAAGATTCTGAGATCAAAAATGTGTCAACTTATGCAATAATGATCACATTTATTAAAAACTATACGGCACAACTGATGCTGAAAAATCTTCCCCTATGACTTCTAACCAGAAAATACAGAAGAGGTATTAGGGTTTTAGGGATGCACAGTATTGGACTTTTTGCTGATATCCAATATACCGAAGTATCGGGAATGCTTGGCCTGTTAACGATATAAACACTACTCCCCTGTGAGTGAAGAGACGGTGCGAGCATAATAGTCAAGGTGGTGGCAGCTTAATTCACTGTTCATTGTTGTTCATCTGTTTGAGGTCCTATCCATACAGAAACAGCAGTTTCAGGAAATATCTTCATCCTCTAAATGCCGTCATACAAATGCGCTGTGTATAAACTTTGTTTTATAAACTATCATTCATTTAGAATTACAGCCACAGACACAGAATGTGCATTCACTGCATTTTTCTACACTCTCTCCTTTTTGTTTTTGTCCTGGTACATATATCAATTTATATCGTAGCGTGCCGGGTGCACACACAAACATTTTCACCTCCATTTTGAGTCTGACCGCCAGCAAGTACTCGGACGTAATTATCTCAACGCCAATTGTCACACAGTTAGCGCTGCGCAGCAAATTTACGTCTACTCGCTTGTTTGTGCATTGACTTTGTATGTAAACGTCCGGTAATGAAGATAAGAGACCGCAAATGCAAAAAAAGAGGAGGAGCTATTACGTAATCATTTTCCCATACTAGCATATTGATCGGTTACGCAAAAACACACCAAACCCATAAAAAATGGCTGCGCTGTTTCCACGTGAATAAAACGTCATTCCTCACAAAGACAGTCCCCGAGTCCAGAGTCTTATCGGGGAATCTTGGCGTGTTTGCCGATATCCGATAATACATCTTAAAGCCAATATCTGACGACACCGATACAGTGCCAATAATGTCGTGCATCCCTATTGGGTTTTACACTTTTGATTTGATTTTGAAGGAACATGCTCAGATCGGCCATGGCGTCCACACCTACAGCAGTGCTGACAGTAAAAACAAAGAGGGAGAGAGCCGCAGTCTGCGGGCATTATTTATATCCTCAGCCTCAGCGCCATCCCATTCCCAGCTCCACTTGTCTCCATTGATCTGCCTCAGGCTCTCTTCCCCTCAAACCACCCCCTGACCCCCCTTGTCTTCCTGTGACACATCCCAAGACGCCGGGTCTGAGCACACTTGATCCATCAACTGCGGTTTCACAAAACAACTGGCAGGATAAGAGGAATTTTCTGGGATTTTCTCTGACATAAAAGTGGCACTCTGCTTCTTTGCTGAAGCTTAAAAGATGCCCCGGTCCAGACTATTGTTCAGTCAAGTGTTACTCAGCTACTGACCTGCAGGGACTGTGTGACTGGAGTCACTGTATAACTCCACCACCCAAATAACACACAATTGCAATGAATTCAAACTAGGGCTGCAACGATTAACGGATTACTAATCTATAACTAAATGAATCAAGTAATTTCATAATCAGTTAATCATTTTGAACGTGTTTTTACAGGTTTCTTTGCTCCAAATAATAGCATCATTTCCAGCTTTGACAAACACCTTTCTGACATTTTAGGGACAAGTAATTGACAAATTAATCGATTATGAAAAGAATGGTAAGTTGCATTTACTGAATAACACATCCAGTCTGTGTCTCCATTCTGCATTTTGTGTCTGTGCTGCATGGTGCACTTAAATATCTGAAATAAAAACAATATATTGAGTAAATATTAAATATATGACATCAGTAATCAAAAAAATTTACTTTTGGATGAAGAAATTTAAAATTTTACTGACAAACATTTGTAATGTGTAAAAATTATAATTGGGGACATTTAGAGAACTTGAAGCGTGTTTGCAGAAGTGATTACAATTGTGAGCTTTCTTGAACACATTTCAAAGCTGCTCCTCCAAGCTACGATATTTCCCAGGGTCTTTGAATGCATCATTAGCTCGATACACTGTGAACCCTGCATTACTTTCAAACATCCAAATAGCATTTTTGCTTTAAATGCCCATCCCTAGCTAAAATTAGCCGATTCATTTAATGAAAATCAGCCGATGTGAAATATTAGAAAATGCCAAATATCGTGACCACACCTGCAAAACTGCAGTATTTGTCTCCACAAATGTGGCGTTACATGCAGTTTTTTCCATGCGTTCAATAAAAAAAATTACTCTATCTGACAGCAAAGGTGTTTATATACAGATATAAAAAATTATTTTAATCATGTTTAACGAGTGCCCAGCAGAGTAAGCCCATCATTCAGTGGGAGGAGGATGCAGTGAAAACATTTCCACTTTCCTGCTGCCAAATAACTGCACTAACTCTCCTTCAATAGCTCCCCGTATCCGTTACCAGGACTCCAAGGTAGTGGTCCTGGACCAGCCATTAATTAGTAACCAAGGCAACAGGAAGTCTCAGGATGTAGGAAGAGGGCCTGAGGGTCCAGAGAAACCGTGCCTCTTTCCCCTACAACAAACTTAATGGACCCTCAGACCTGCAGTGAAGTGACTGAGGCTTGCAGGGGGAGGGGACTGACCGGTCGTCCAGGACTCTGATGGGCCTGTGGAGGAGCCATGTCTGACCACATGGTCGTAACATGCACACTGTGGTCACTATCCATACTCACTGGCTCTTGACCCTTTGGTTTAAATGTCTCCTGCTTTACATGAAACTTTGACCCACGTCACTATTCTATCTTGAAAAGTGTTTGACCAGCTCGTGTGTGTGTGTATCCAGGTTGTAAATACTGTCACACAGCAGGATAAGAAGAAGGAAAATCCTGTCTTCCGACGAGGACGACAACAGATAATCAATTTGGAAACAGCTGCTTCATGAATCAGCAACTCTTCTAATAATCAATTCATCCGTTTGAGTGTTTCAGGTTATTTCAGCTTGTAAAATGTGAATAAGCTTTGGTTTCTTAGCTCCTCTATGACAGTGACCCAATCTATTATTCACCATTTTAAGGAACAAATTAAAAATAATCAGATAAGTCGAGGAGGAAAACAATCATTCTGCACTTGTGCGGGAAGATAGATTCCTCATACTGCAGAAAGACAAGCAGAAAATACAGCTTTGTGTTGAAGTGATGGACACCTTGAAACATGTCAAGCACTTTGTTATCACATTAAACATCACTCATATATATATACATGTACATATATATATATATATATATATATATATAGAGAGAGAGAGTATTAATTCAATTAACTCATAGTGCATATATCGATTTACAGATGTGAAAACACTGTATATCACAGCTGCACGTAAATGGAAATAATTATATAATCATTTATCTACGAACTGGTTTAACCCTCATGCATCCTTAGGGTCCTTTTCACTTATTCATTATCGATCATTTTGGCTGTTAATGTGTATACGTACATAAAATATATCCACTGAAGCCCATTATGAACTAATTTTCTCATTAAAATGTATAATCATACACTACATGTTATTACATTTCTGACACTATTTAAATCCATAGACATCCACAATTCTACTGTTTGCTGCACATTCTGCTGGTGCGTTCAATTTGTAGTCGGAACTCGGACTTTCCGAGGTCATGGGGGAACCCCTGAACTTGAATTTCCAACTCTGAAACTTGGAGAAACCGGACTTGGGAAACCGTTACTACGTTGATGATCCTGTGCTGCAACATGAAACTGCAACGGAGCGCATCGGCGAGATATGAGATACCGGTGTGACGACAACAAACAACGACATCGAACGTGACACAGCAGGCAACAATGGAGGACATCTAGCAGCTTGTGTTCTTGTTCTTTCTGTCGCCCAATTAGCTGACGTAGTGGTTGGGAGCTAGCGTACTGTAGTGAAGAATTAAAGGGTACCGAAAAATGGAACGGTTGGGGCCGGTTATGTTGGTACGACTTCCAATGGAAACTGGAAAAAATACACACCATACTGTACTGAAACTCTAGTGCCAAAAATGACATACTGTACATTTAACGTGTTCAGAAGGTTCACCACACAAATAATAATGTCCCAGACTGGCATAAGGGGCATATTTTACACTAAAAGGTATACTATGTAACTTTTTTGATGTGAAATATCTTCAAAATTACATTTCTGACATTCCTTAAATCCATAGACGTCCATAATTCTATTGTCTGCTAAATATTCTGCTGGTGCGCTCAATTTGTATGGGGAACTCTGACTTCCCGAGGTCATGGGGAACCCCTGAACTCGAATTTCCACCTCGGAAAACTTGGTGCAACCTGTACTACGTTGTTGAAGTGCACAAAATACTATGGTTATTCCTAATGGAAACGCAGAAAAATACACACCATACTGTACCAAACCTCTAGTGCCAAAAATCACATACTGTACATTTATGTGCTCAGAAGCTACACCACACAAATAATAAAAATAATACAAAAAAGGGGTTAGTGCTGTTGGTAAATAGTGTTATACCTCCAAAGGTAATCTCATGATCATGTAGTACATGCAAACTAAAATGTTAATACTGTGTAATTGCGTTTGAAATTGGCATAAAACGTAAAAATACCAAAGATTATTATATGTATTTTTTAAAAGATTGAGTTTAATGATGGTTTAAAGACATCAATGCTTTGACAGTGACAATAATCAATATACATGATGTTTAATGGCAGTTTTTAGGACTAAATGTTCAGTGTTTTTTAAACGTTGCATGGGGTTTAAATGTTTTTTATTGTTTTGGCCGTTGAGTGTAACGGACTGTACTTACTTTCCTATCACCTCGCACAGCTCGTAGACATCCTCGAACAGCACGTCGTCGTCCGCCATGGTCATTCAGGTAAACGAGGATGCTCTCCTCCGCCTTCACCACGGAAGGTTTCACCGTTAATCAATGAAAATAAATGTCCCCCCTTTTTTTCTCCTCCCACTGAACGGAGTCACTTTTATTGTGCCAGGTAATTTGAACCAGTCGGTGTCCGTGTCAGGAAAAACCACAGTCCGGGTTACCTTGCTAGCAGCATTAGCTGTCACTCCGCGGCCCCACCTTCTCCTCTTCCTCAGCTATTCTCCCGGTGCACAGGCTAAGTAGCAGGCGAGCTAGTTAAGGAGCAACCGCGGAGCAGAGCCCAGGGCGTGGAGATTTCACGCAGAAAAACAGCCCACTTCGCATGCCTCGGCTTTGTGTCTCACTCTTCGGACACAAAACTGCCGCGAGTGCCGTCCGCGGCCACTTCCCGCACCGAGAAAGATGCTCGCTGCACCGCAAGCTAACACGGATAATGGTTGGCTAGCTGGGTTTAGCTGTCGACGGAATCACCGGTTGGCTCGCGCCGTTATTGCGCCGTTATACACACACACACATCGATGGCTTTATCCCACCGAAATAACGTGACGTGACCGCGCTGCGATGCGCTTCAGCTTCCCGAGCTCAAATGGAAGACCGTCACGCGCATGATGTCCGCCCCGCTGCACGCGCCGTCGTCCGCGCCGAGCGGCTGAATATTGATAATTATAACGTATCCGTGCACACACAGTCCGACTCCGCCGCTGCTGCTCCAGTTCCTCGGATGCTGGCTGGCTTTGACTGGCTGCTCCTCCGACTTCCACAAACGCAAGGCCCCTCCCTCCATCGTCCAGGAAACTGGCCCGAGTCGGAGCCAAAATGGCCGCCGAAGAGGCGAGGACGCGAGGTTTCCGCTGTCACTGGGGCCAAGATGGCGCTCGACGGGGGTCCGATTTAGTCGCAGTTTCCTAATCTCCTCCCAGCGTTGCATCCAGCGTATCCCACGCAGGCGTCGACCATCCGAAGCCCATTACCTTACGTCAGCCTTTACCCTGCTCATCCCCATCCTTTAATATGCAGTTTTATGACTCTCTGAGTTTATATCACCTGTCAGTAATAACTCATTTACCACACTCTGCATATATGTCAGCCACAGAAGGAGAGGGGGTACATGCACTGACACTGAGTTTAAAGAGGAAACTGCAGTTTTTTAAAGATTCACAAATTCCCATGGGTTTCTTTGGGGAGGTTCCCTGAGAAAAAAAATGTGGTGACTACACCAGACACTACTTCATATTCTGTGTGTACCTAATAAAGTGAGCACTGTGGCCTTCTACAGCTGCTGTAGCTGTTATAATTTGTTGTAAATCATTAGTTGATTAGATTTTAGATGTAAAACAAAATGCCATACAAGATACCATCAACATATTAACTACTACTACCAGAGTATTATTACCATAAAAATCTACTTTGTATGCATGACAAGTATATTTTATTTAACTTTAAGCCATGGTTCTCAAACTGTGGTACCTCTTGTGGAAAGTCAGAAATACACTTCAACTGTATTTACCAGTGTATATGATTGGAGTGGAGCTGAGGAATTTTGAGAGGAGTGCGTAGAAAATGAAACAAACCTAATCTCTCGCTCCACCTGAATCTAATTTCACTATACCAGTGTGTGAAGTATATGTGAGGAAGAGGATGATGATGAATAAGAATAAATCTGCCTCCTGTGACTTTGCTCAGCCTATTAACACCACTGTTTTTTAAAGTTGGCATATAAAAACAAGCTCAACCTTTCTTTTATGCCATTTTCTATCACACTACTCAACAAAGAATCAGGCTACATTTGAACATATTCTTTAGCTTTTATGTGTTTTAAGACTGGTATAATACTCATTTTTGAGACAGGACAGGCGCAATATTCATCTTTTTTTAATTCTGTGTTATTGTTCTACAGCTGCTGTAGCACTTTTGCCTCAGAGAAATAAGCATGTGTGGGCAATAAAGCATATTTGATTTAAAAATAATAACAGATATTTGTGTCGTAAAACCATTGAAGGATCTTTTTGGGGTAAGGGCTCCAAATTAGCGCCAGGCTCTGCATGTATTCATTATGAGGCTCAGCTTTCACCGCTGACATTTGTGTAATCCCCTAAAGCCCTCTTTTCTCTTATAGGTAATGAGGAATGTTTTTTGCCACAGCTACTTAAAGGTGTAAGAAGAGATTAACGTGCAGTGATGTTTGGATTAAGTTGCATTGCTTTTGTGTTATCTGTGTGCAGGTGCAGGGGGATCCTGTAATGCAGGTGACAGGTGGAATTTCCTCAGGTGTGGTGGGTGGATTGACTATGAGATGAGTTCATGATGCCCCCTAGAGGTAATGAGAGGCAACATCTCGTTCACTGTGTTCCCATAATACAGGGTGTAACTGTAGCTCAAACTGTAGTCTACATAATTGTTCTGTTTGACCTGATCTGTATGAGAGAATCCCTATAATTTAAAAATCTAAATTTATTCAGATTTGATTTCAGCTAAAACAGCAAAGTAACAAACTAAAAATGATTAACTAACAAAAACAAGCCTTTTTTTGGTGAGAGACAAAAATAAATTGATTTTTTTTCAGACAGACAGGTAAACTCCCCCCCACCCTGCAGACTGATATAGCTAAAGACATCTGGTGCCACTAGAGGGCGCTGTTTTGTGGTGACACCCTCTGCAGTTTCCATGGCACTGCATCCCTTCTGTTCACACAGCATCACCAGAGAGCTCCCCTCATTGGTTTAAGCCCCCCAGCAGCTACCATTAATGTGATTGGCTGTTGATGTGGTCATCATACTGTATGTAAGGCTGCGTGTGTGTGTGTGTGTGTGTGTGTGTGTGTGTGTGTGTGTGTGTGCTATTCATTGGCCTCCCATTCAATGCAGAACACGCACACAATGGTAGAGTGAGAAACAACAAATATGAAGGGATGGCAGTTAAAAAAAAGGGAAAGAGAGAAGGATGAGAGGAGTAGATAGAAAGAAACCAGGGGGACACAATGCATGGGGAGAGGTAGACATGAGCACAGTTTCCATGGTAACGAGGAGGGGAGCCGTCTTGATATGTAGCATATGGAACTTGCAGTTGCGTGAAGCACGTGCACAAGACAATACTGTGGTTTTATTAAATAAATAAATAAATAAATAAATAAATAAATAAATAAATAAATAGATAGATAAATAGATGAAGCACCAAAAAAGTAAATACATAATGTAAATGTAATAAAATATAAAAGAGCACATAAATATAAGAACAAATGCCACAGCCTTACATAGAAAAGGAATAAAATATAACATATGAGGAAAAAAGGTGATAAAAAATATTAATACAATACACGGAAAATAGCGTAATTATAAGCTGTGATACTAACATATAAGTGTGCTTTTATTTTGTCCATACTTGTGAATAAAATAAACCGGAGGCCCACTTCCTGTTTGGATCGCTCTGATTGGCCGAGTCTAACCGCACAGGCTCATGGGAAAGCGCGATGTTCAAATTTGTTTCCGGTTTGGTTCGGGTACTCCAGACATGGAGCGACATCGTAGCAGGTAAAAACTAAACTTATATATTAAACATGTTGTTTTTCTCCTGAATGTTTAGTTTCACATTAGTAAACAGTGAAGTTGCGTAGTTCGACTGCGTATTTCGGCGTCACTTTAGGCCTGACTTATGCCAGTATTATCCGTATGAAGACACTGCCCAACCAAATAACATTCGATAAACAAGAAGTTTGACGGTATTTCGCTTTTTTCAAAAATACGCAAGGACGTTAACTTGATATACGATACATTTTGTCAATCTGTAGTGTTCACTTTTCTATTCGGGGCACATTTAATCCCACAGACCTCACTCGTCAACAAAATAAAGCCGCCACATCGGAAACACCCAACATGAAACTTTAGCTTTGTCTTCAGTTCTACCAACATGTTTGGGATTTATCTAACACCTTTAGTAAAATGGTACTACATATATTAAAAAAGAAAAATAGCGCACATACGATATCCAAGTCACATGACTTTCACCAAAACAACCAATACTAAAATACTGTTTGAATATATTGTCATTGCTTTCATGTCTTGTCAA
This sequence comes from Solea senegalensis, assembly GCF_019176455.1. Lineage (NCBI taxonomy): Eukaryota > Metazoa > Chordata > Actinopteri > Pleuronectiformes > Soleidae > Solea > Solea senegalensis. The sequence continues at coordinate 34,829,983 of NC_058022.1, forward strand.
ATATTATTTAAGACACATTATTTTTTTTAAATCTAAAAAAAATGTAATGTCACTAGAGGAGCTATAAAAAGATGTTTGTTATGATTATCTAATAATACAATTAAATAATCATTTGATAATATGGAATAAGTTTGCATTTTTTAATGTTCATATTCATATACAACATAAAAGCAATAAATCCTGTAGTGAGGCGTATGAGAAAACAATGCAACTCTCTACAAATTTAAAGTTCACTTCAGTTCAGAGCTTTCTTGCAGCTACAAACAAAAACAATAAAAAAAACAGTTTCAATAGGGTTCTTGCAACCCTTGTTGCTCGAACCTTAAAAACACAATAAACAAGAACATAAGCACAGCTAAAGACTAAGAACAATCCCACTCAAATTTCAAGTTCATGAAAACTGTGCAACAATGCATTGTGCAAATTGATAACATTGATTATGTATGGAATGGAGGAAACTGGACACAGGATGGAGCGAGTCCTCTCTATCATAGAATTGTTTCAAAGGGGGAAAATGTGTTTCTGTGCCACAATCAGACTGTTAAAGTTAAACCCACAGCCCTGCAGTGAGGACCTGTCTGATACTGATGTGTCTTTTTACTTTCCAGTGGGGCGAGGACTCCCCTCAACAGTGCTTTAGTTCAGAGGAGGAGCAGAAGCAAGAGCTACCGGCTGTCGTACCGAAGCTGCTTAGGTGCGGCCTCGCGCCTCGGCCTGACGCCGGCGTTGACGGCGCGGAGGCTCAACACCAGCAGAAGAGCTCCAAAGTCACATAATATCAGTGTGAGTCAATCCAAGCCACCATTTTTCACTTTTTCACTTATCCCGCTCAGTCTAATTCTGAGGAGCAACAGCAGTGTGATCTCCTTTCTGTGTTTCTTCACCACAGGAGAAAGTGAGCGTGGAGCAGCTGGCCTTGCTGTTGAAAAAGGAATGGAAGCTGTCGTACGTCACCCCTCTGTACAGGTTCAGGCACACGCAGATGAGGGGCTACTCCAGGCAGCTGTCGGCATTCATCGCTGCGGAGAAGCACCAAGGCCTGGCGGTGGACGTGGAGGCGGCACAGGGAAGCTTCAGAGCGTCCTTCTCTGTGATCCAGGGGATGACGGAGACGGACGATGACGCTGAGACCATCCTCATACAGGTGAGAACGGGGATTCTGTCAAAGCTGACAGTGTTACCTGCTAATTTCCAGTCTGGATTATGGTTGAAATGTGGCACAAAAGCTTACCTTGGAGCACAGATGGTAGAATCATTCAAAAACAAAGGTTAAAGTTACAAGTAGGGCTGAAAATGAATGGTCTTCAAATAAAATTCACAATTTAAAACAAGATATACAAGTTGACATCCTCCCTCCACCGTAACCTAAACATTCTTTGCCGATCCATTTGCAGATCCATTCAAAGTCCTCGTTTCCAGGGCAGGACGAACCTCAGAGGGCGCTGTGGAGCGGCTGGCTGACCTGCGTCTACGGAAACCCGGAGTACCTGAACTCGCTCCCCAAAGACTTCACCTGCCTGCCGCTGTTCTGCAGCAGCGGCTCCGAGGTCCTCACGAACGCGGTCAAGTCCTGGTTCCAGCTGACGTTCGACTGCTGCTTCGGGCCGCTGGAAATCAGCCACACCAGTCTGCAGTGGCTGGTGGCTCTGTGGACCAACTGCCACGCCGAGTGCAACATCCAGCACCTGAAGATGATCTGGAGTGTTCCGGTCGTGCCGCCACTGCAGATCACGTACACGGTGGACGGCCAGGACGCCTGGGAGCTGTGGAACAGCTTGAGGAGAGATCCACAGGAGGAGGGCGAGGGAGGGAAGGATGAGGAGGCGGGGAGCAACATTGACATCATGGAGGTGGAGAGGTTCATGCAGGGGCTGAAGGGCCACTTCTACAGACACTTCAGGCTGGATCTGTCAGCGGGGAGTCTGAAACAGGTCTCCACAGCTCTGGGCTTGGCCAAGTGTAACGGCAGGATGAAGGTACTGATCTTTAATTATCTCCAGATTGTGCCCAGTTCATGTCTGAGTGCGTCCTATTCGTCGTGAATGTGTGGGAATGAGATCCAATCACAAAAAACCTGTCATAAAGTCACAGTGCTTCACAGAACAATACAGAACTGAAATTAAATGAAAATTGACAGCAAAAGTAGCAGACGCAGTGGAAACGAGATGAAAATAGTAGCAGTCCGGTAAGAGACGGGTATAGTGATGAGGTAAAATGGGACTTGAATATAAGAATAAACAAATAATGAAAAGATAACTTGGGGTGCACAGACCTCCACCAAGGCTTTTGCACTTTTACAAACCAGCACCTGAAATGTTTAATATACTAACTACTACTATATCTTTTCAGATCTCAAACAGCAAATACATGATCGCGACCCTGACGTTACTGACCGAGTGTGCCCTCCTCAAAATGCCCATGTGACTTATAAAGACACTGCAAAAACACTACCAGGAACCAGGAACCCATGACGAAAGCAGCCTTTTCTGACACCCTCTTTGTTTTTTTTTGGTTTTTAAATAAAGTTTTTTTTCACAACATGATATCAAAGTGAATGTTTCATAAATGTATGTCGTTCAAATCCTGGCTTTATTTTTCATTTCATTTCATTCATGTACGTCCAGATTCCGCCTCTTCTTGTAAAAACGTCACTGTATATATTTGTGTCCATTTGTTTACATGTTTTTTTTCATTCAGAAATGTAAATAAAAGCAATAAAAGGTGTCAGTGTGGTGATTAATAGACCCAGAGTCTGCTTTAAAACAACACTCATTTATGTTCAAGCAACTAACGAATGCATTTATGGCAAAAAAAAAAAAAGTATTAGGTTGATCTATGAGGGTCCAACAGTTATGATTTATAAAAATAAAGTGAAGACCACAGAGAACGTTCATGGTTGTTGTGAGCGAGGACACGAGGGAGCTCCAGTTTTAAAACAAACGTAGGCAACTTTATTTCAAATGACACAATGAAATTCAAACAGTGCAAAATAAAGTTATTAAAACAACAATGAAGGAGTGAGAGAACACAACATTAAACTTGCACCTGGAATATTAACTGTATACTGCACTGGAGGAAAGAAAAGAGGCAAAAACAAAATAACAAATTCACAGCACGTGTGTATATTTAACCAGATAATACACAATCATCAGCAGCAGCAGCAGCGTCGTCGCTGTTGTGTTATTGCTACACTGACACAGAAGAGTGTAGGAGTCACAGTCTCTGCTCATTATGCTCTTTAATGACAGGGACTGGTGTCTCTTAGCATCGGGGCTCGTGATGGTAGTAATTACAGTACAGCAGACGACGCTCGTCCTCGCACTGAAAAGTCGCAATTAATTCATCTGATATGTGTTGTATAATCTGTGAGAGCTCCTGCTTCAAAAACACCACCGCACAAGTGTTTGTTTACAGACGTGAATGGCACATGGAACTCATGGCAACATGGAAAAATAAACAGCAAACGGTGCCTTCGCTGTTATTTTTATACAATATTTCCTTCTATGTGGGTATTTACAGCTCTGGAAAAAGGGATTTTCAGTGGCGAGGATGATTATCAACATGGTAAAAGCTCATATCTGTGTTAAATTTGTGGCACCTCGACATAATCAGCTTTACAGTACAATCAGACAACCCTCTCAGGTTAAGACATTTAAAAACCACAGTCACAACAGATCATGCTTAAATGTTCAAAATCCGCATGAGTAAAAAGGGGCCTGGAGAGATAAAGTGACCTATGGTAGTGTTGCGATTCACAGTAAACGCAGGACACGGCGCGCGCTGCACCTTTAAGACGCCAAACCCAGGAAGAAGCCACCGACAAAGCCACTGGACACGACGATGTTCCTCTTTACAAAGTCTGTGGCCTGCGGGCAGAAGATCACCGGGGTGAAAATACAAACAATCACCTCACCAAGCATACAAATCTGCTGTGTCAAAGCTCTTAAGTGTATGAAGGCAAAAAATACACTAGGTGGCATTGCTGCTTCGCACATGCTGTTTAGTTTCTAATGTCAGAGAGTCAATTAAAAACAAATAGGAAAAGCCAGTAGTTTTTGGTCCATGTACCTTTACCTCCTCAATAAATGTGTTGATTTCAGGCGCTGCTTTGTTCGCTCTCTTCTTCAGGTGCTTCTTCGCTTTATTCACGTCTTTCTCCACCTTCTTCCAGTCCACCTGCACATAGCCACTGTGGTTGGCAATCTGAAGAGGAACAGAGTCATGAAACCCGAGTATGAACAGATGTACATACTTATACAATAGAGAAAAATCTACTTTAATCTCTCGCCGCTGGATGGACAGCTCTTTTCAATCAGTTTTCAATATGTTCAGACATATTCATGTTTTATCCTGACCTTGATGAAAATTACTAAGGCGGAGAATGATAAAAAAGGTCTTATCAAGGTAGATTTTTATATAAAATGGAATGCGTCCTTGTGGCAGCAGCTGGCAGCAGCTGGCATATTAACTTCATGTGAGTGTGTTAACCTCCTGTTAGGGTTCTATTACCTGTAAAAGGAGGAAACCTCCACCCACAGCAGTGGCAGCGATTTTCCCAACTCTCTGGAAGAGGTAACCAGCACACCTGCATGTTGACAACAACAAGGGAATTGATTATTTTGTAAATAACTGTACTTTACATATTACCATATTACATATGGCATCTAATATTTATTGGTTTGTTGCTCTTGTTTAGCACCAACATCCAGAACCAATTCCTCGTATTGCGTAAGCTACACTTTACAATAAACCCAATTCTGATTCTGATTAAATAATGTGCACTCAGTCCTCTTTTTCTTAAGAACTAACAGTATGTACTGTCAAATCAGTATCATGAAAGGTCATTATTTTACTCTTATTTTATCACGTATGAAAGTGAGATCCACGTGTGACCCCCGGGTCGTACCATCCAGTCACCCCGCCCATCACAATCTGCGTGGCCACGGAATATTTCTCAGCGATCGGGCCCGAGTTGCTCCCGAACACTCTGCTCCACCACTGGTGTCTCCGGGCATATTCTGTCAGGTCCACGACTTCATAAACCTCATCTTCACTCTCTGGGTCTTCCTGACCTGCTGTGAAACACACACAAAGAGATTACAACACTATCTTTTTAGAATAAGCCGCTGTGCACACACTTAGAAGACCTTTGCCGGGGGGCGTATGTTTCAGGCCCCATTTGTTTCTTTGTCTTTTCTGTCTGTTATGAGCGGAGCGTTTTAACCCAAAAATAAAAGGATGAAATGATTTCTGTGGACGTAGATTATGGCTCAAGGAAGAATTTTGTAGATTTTGAATATGGATCCAGATATAGATCAACACATTAGTGTGCTGAAGCAGTGAGAACTGATATTTCCCCCCTTTTTAGATTGTTTGCTGAAGAAAAATGGTGTTAGTATCTGTGCTCTTCAATCACAAATAAAAATATTTTATATGCTATTATGATTCCCCCTTAATTTTTGTGTTATTTTCGGTGTTTTTAAAACTGTTATCAATAGGAATGCACGATATTGGACTCTTTGCCAATAACCGATATATTGGGAATGCTTGGGCCGATAACAATACCAATATATATGTTTTTCCCAACATTTAGTCTCTTCTATATCAGTGCATACTGATATATCTTGGTGTGTTTGCCTATATCCGATAACACATTTTAAAGCCCATATCTGCTGATACTGATATCGTTCCCAAATAATAGCGTTAGCAGTGCTGTTATTATTACTCTCATACTTACTACTAGGCCTATTATTACTGATTGATTTGGAATATTACAGGGGTTCTACTTTAACTGATACTGTCAGACGTGTGGGTGAAGTAATAAAAATAGTGGCATTTATACTCCATGTTTTGCACGTATCAATGATCTACTCATAAAAACGGCTCCATCACAAATGAGTCAGTTATTGGCAGTGTCCTTTATTTGGTAATTTGAAACCCAAAATGTCAAAATAAATACTCAAATGTGTGACAGTTAATCATTTAAAGACTCTAATGGATGCTTGTTTATTCTATGCTAATGAACTGGGAGGCTAATGCTAGCCAGCTAACGTCAAATGGCTCCCAAATCAATGTCGTAAACGCTCATATTTCCTTTCACGCATCAACGTTAAGCCCGGGTGTGACTTATATTAAAGCCAGGTGAATCATAATAGTAAATATTGTGCCTAAATAAGGATAAAATTGCCGGGACGTTTGAAAAAAAACAAACAAAGTCACTGACCCTCTCTGTGATCCGTCGTCGCCATTTTGGAGAAGCCAGTTATGTCACCAGGATGTTGACAATACTAGGCCACGCCCACTTGTAAATGATGCTCTGCCACGTCAGTTGAAATTGCTCTGATTTCGCTTGATTGGACTTATTAATTTGTCAACTTTTGTCACTGAGATGCTGCGACTTTCCCCTCCGAGAGAGGACGAATTCGCAGAGTTGTGATAACACTCCACAGAAGCGGAAATGGTGCAAAATAATAACGGGCAGGGATGATGCATTGCAGTCATCGTTTACCCTGCATATAAGAGAGAACACCCTGATGTCAATACATATTAAATAGTGTGCGTGGCGATGTATTATTGTGTATAAATCAAGGCATTTGTCAATGAAACACACAGCTCCGGTTTTTGATTTTGTTGTTTTTATTATGAATGGGCAAATATACAAAATATTTTTGAATATGCTCCAGGAATAATGTGAAAAACAAGTGATTTGCGGGGAGAAAATGCATATTTAATATTAAAGAAAGATATAGCAGGGGAGTCATGTGGTAACATGCAGGCGCCCCCATTGGCTGAGGAGGGGGCGAGGGCGTGGCCACGGCGGCGCGTGGGTTCGCTTAGGTGACACAATTATAACAACTTTATCTTCGCTGCCGAAACGCGTTTTTATTGTGAAATACTCACATCCCGGATTATTAAACCCAGCTATTCTCGTTCAAATCGCGGTGCAAGATCACTCTGTGGTGAAAGATGTGACGTTTGAGGAGCCACCCGGAGAGCGCTTCTGTCCCCCCGAAAGGATTTACTACATCGAATCGCATCTTTTCATCCTGGGAAAAAAAGTTTTTCATCGTTTTGTTTTCTCCACTTTTCCTTCTTTGATTCGGCAGAGTCGACGGGTTGCCTCCGCGTCGCGATTTTCCATGCAATCGTGCGGTGTGTCGCTCGCCGTCGCTGCCTGCGCTGCTGCTCGGAGTCTCGGCTCGGCTTCTTCTTCTAGTGGTGATGAGGGAAAGAAAATGGCGGCGGGAAAAGCGAGTGAAACAGAGGAGGACTTTCCGACACTGACAGCCCAGGAGAGGGACAGCCTGGTCGCGATAGACAGGTCGGGAAAGTCACGCCATGCACTTACTTTCACGCACAGTTTGAAAAATTAACCGTTTTCGCCTCGCGTGTGTCGGGGAAATGTGCCCGAGAGGTTGTGCGAGTGATACTGAGCCGCCTGTGTTGTCTTCTTGTTTGCAGCTCACTGTTTGGATTTCAGAAGCTTCATGAAGATGGCGCCAGAACGAAGGCCCTGTTAATGAAGGTAGCAAACCCCAATGCATGTACACTGCAGCCCAGGCAGCTCCCCCGTGATACGGACGTAGTCCAGCCTCTCATACATGCACACACCGAATTTCTTGCACTAACAAACGAGACCAGTGTGAACGCAAGTGGCCCCTGTCTCTGTAGAGACCGAGGCCAGTTAGCCGCAGCCCCTCTTTTAGCCCCTCGGCTAGCATGCTAGCTAAATGTTCGCACCCGACGAACAGTGAGCCTGCACCTGCCGCTAAGCCACGATATCCCCTGGTTCAAAAACCGTCTTCACCCTAAACTTATGTCGATATCTATGAGGCAGCCACACATCTGTGTCCCGTGTAATTCATGTGTAGTTGCAGCTGTAGCACCAACAACACGACGTCGTCACGGTTTTGTGGGATTGTTGGACACACACGGCACTCTTAATGAGGGAAGTTTAATGCTGTTTCTTTTAATTCAATGTTATCTGTTTGCAGGTGCTGTAATTGCACAGATATTATTTAACACTTTGGCATTAAAAGTAGCATTAAAAGGCTACATCCGTCCCAAAAGGTGCTGGAAGTAACTGCCGCCGTCTTCACAGCGTTGGCATTATTGGCTAATGTGAGCTAATACCCCTTAGCCGGGTTGTGTTTTTGTGATAACGCGCTGCTCCTCGTGTCTCTTTCACGTCCATTTCTTCTCATTTGGGTTTAAATTGTGAGCGTGCTGACAAACGTTACAAGTATCGTTAATGGCTGGCTGTCTGTCCAAGATGGCGGGACATGGCGGAGTGACGCTGGTAGCCGTGAAACCACTTTGATATTAATGTATTGCCTTCAGTGGGGTTTGTGTGTGTTGCTGTCGTCACAGACATCAGAATCGCACAGTGCGATTGTATCGCGGTATCGAGTCCACGGTGCAATTTTCATTTCGATACCAACGTGGTTCAAACTGCATTTTTACACATCCTTTTTTAAATACATGTGCACCTACTGCTGTTAGAGGTCTAATTTGCAAGAATGCACAATATCTCATGGTGAAACTGCAGATTGTACCAAGTGGAGAACTACGTCCTCAAACTATGGTGGCCTTCACACACCAGAAAATATATCTTTTATTCAGTAACCTTCCACTTCAAAAGTGTAAGCACAGGCCGGATGTTTTGTCCATTCAGGCTGCTGTCCTCAGCTAATGTACTTGAATTATAACTTAATTTTAAAGGTTTATTCTAAAAGCTGTGAAATCCAAAAGGTTGGTATTTTAAAGTAATTATACATTTCTACAGAGACAATCGTTAGTTGCCCAGAAGGCCTTACATTCGATATCATCACAGGTTTATCATGGTATTGAGGCACTTTTAAATCTTGCAGTATTGTCAAATTAACATTAGCCTTCTTTCAGCGTTGACGTGATTGTATTTATACTTAAAGCTAACACTTAAAGCTTAAACAGGTTGTGTTTTTGCGGCAATGGATTGCTCCTCTATTCAGGGATGTAACGATATCATAATCTCACAGGGCGATTATACAGCACAGTACAATAAGTGTGTTGCATATTTAAACAGAATTTTTAGAGATATTCTTTTTTAAAAAGAAAATGCATCTGTATGTTTCTGTCTACTGCGTTAAAGGTCTGTTTTGCAAGAATCTGCGATATCTAATGGTGAGAATGCAGATTGTACTATGTCCACAAACAAGATATTGTTTATGCCAGGGGTCTCAAACTCAAACAACCTGGAGGCCCACTGCGCTTCTAGGCTGGTCACGTAAACTTTTTGGGGAAAAGCAATGTTTCAGTTGGGGGTGGGCACTATCAGCTTAAAAGTATATCACAATATTCTATCGACAAAAACAAACAAAAGTGTTTGTTTTGAAATGGAACAGTATATTGTTCACAATAATAGACATATTTATGATGCAAAATTAGTTTATTAAGAATAGAAAAATCCAGAAATAACTTACTGTGACTTGATAAGTGGCGGAGCACATGAAATTGATTGGAGGGCCACATGTGGCCTGCGGGGCCTGAGTTTTAGACCTGTTTTATGTAGTAACCTTCCACTTCAGAATGCATAACGCACAGGCTGAACGATTTGTCCATTCAAGCTGCTGTCCTCTTTAAAGCAAGTCCCATAAGACCTTTGATGTGATAGCATCACAGGTTTACGTTGGTATTGAGGCACTTTGAATCTCACTTTAATACTGTTAGATTCCACAGCTGTGTTGGGGTCCTTTGTTGACAATTTGCTTCTGCATGTATTAGACCGCTGCATGCTAAATACACACACATGTTCCATATGTATTCATCATATCACTGAGCAAACATGCAGCAAATCCACGCTGCTATGTGTCAACTGAGGTTGACGAAGAGATGATGGTGCATTCGACAGCTCGGGGCTTGAGGGGGCTGTCCGTGAATCTGCTCACTAGGTGGTGTGGGACACCTCCAACATGTAGCTATCTGTCATCAACAGTAGGAAGGCACTGGTGTCCCAAACTTGCCAGAGAATATAGATAGTGTGCAATGCAGCCAGTGTTTTTTTTTTCTAAAGTACTGATGCAGTGGTTGCGTTTTAAATTCATGTGTCTTAAGTTTAAGTTTTGCATATTACAGGGCGTAGAAGACGTGGTCACTCTGGCCTTAGGTGACATTTTGTGGATTAAGCAACACATGTCTTGCTTATGGAGGCAGTATTAACGTATTAAGTCAAATCTCACCTTGTTGTCAGACTTTCCAGTTGAATTCCTTCACTTGTTTTAATAAATACACGCTGGTCCTGCCCGGGTCAGGTAGTTGAGTCATGCCTTGTGACACTGTTTGTTTACCACAGCCGGTCGCACCAAACCTGTCCCGCTTTGTGGTCGTCTGGTGCACAAAGTGCACCGGTCACGTACGTCAGCAAATGTTTACTGATGCATGAAGAATACTATATTTGTCGATTGGTCACAGTATTGCATTGTAACGGTGTTATTTCACAAACACAGCCAACACTTCCTTTTGATTTTTCTTTTACAAGGAAGATTACCGAATGTCATTCTTTCTTACTTCATTGTTATTCTGCTTATGTGAAGACTTGAGGATGTGACATGGTGCATTTGTGACAGCTGGAATAGTTTTGCACCCGACAATGGCTTAAAAAAACAAAACGACATTTTCACAAGCAGTTAAATCTTCCCAATTTTGGCAGTGGTTGCGTCGCTTTACTGTTGCTCTTGGCGCGTGTATGTACACGAGCGCAGATAACACTGACAGAACTAGGTCACTGTATCACCACCACTAACTCGACTGCAGTGACGTAAACTTTGAATAACTAAAGAGAAGATTCGCTTTGAACTTCCACTGTCGGCTTAATCTCATGGTCTGGGTGTGATGACACAGTAAGGAAGGGTTAAATCCTCACATTGGTCTGATTGCTGCTTTTTCTTACTTTATTTTAGTTTTACTGTTCATGTTAGGAAGTTCTTGCCTTGACTGAAGCCAGTACTGAGAATTTGTCTGCCAAGGACAAAGTATAATAAAGTGAAACTTGAATTAGGTCTGGGCAATATATGGATATTATACCTCGGGCTACAACTAACAATTATTTTTATAATTAATTTGTTGTTTGACCGGTAAAATGTTGAAAAATACCCATCCTCAAAACTGGAAATAATGTTGTTCTCAAATGTCATGTTTTTTCCACAAACCAAAATTATTCAGTTTAAATGATTTATTATATGGAGCAAAGAAACCAGAAAATAGCTGAAAAAAAATCAGAACTTGTTACCGATAATAATTGAATAATCATCACAGCCCTAATTGTCTGATCTATATCATGACATGGTCTTAGATTTTGTTTATTGTGCCATCTGTTAAGACTTTTCTTGGTTTTAAACGATGTTGCATTGTAAATCCTATTTATTATATTAAGTACATTTGTTAATGTTATATTTAACAATATTAATAAAAAAATAAGCACAGAATCAACAATATGACACTTGAAAGAGTCACTTAACACATCTTTAATTTGGAGCCCAGTTATTTGTGTTATAGCAGAATTTGACCATATTTATAGTCGATTACATTCTTTCTAACATAAGTAAAGTATCCTTAATTTTAAGAAATCAACCATGTATTATTGGAAATGACAGGTAATATATATACTTAACGACCTGTGTGCAGCTGTAAGTCCACATATACCTCCTTTATCGGGATATAGACTAAAGATATCCACATATTGATAACCCATATTGCCCGGCCCTATAATCCAAGTGTTACTTGATTAAAAATTAGGGATTAAAAAATAGTTTTTACTCAAGATTTTACATAGACATGTTGTGAGTACTGTGCTGGATTTATAGTCTTTGGTCATAGTCGTTGCCAGAGAAGTCGAATAGGGCTAATTTCATCATCGGTTATAAGTTCTGTAGCGCTCTGATTTTTCAGCTTCTTAAAAATGAATATTTTCCTATGTCTTTGTTCCATATAACAAAGAAATCATTAAAACTGAATTGTTTTGTTTGATTACTAGGGGTGCAAGTAATGATTATATTTTGTCAAGTAATCATGTGGTCCATAAAATGGATGATGTTTCCTAATGTCTTGTTTTCTCCACAAACCAAAATGAATCATGTTAAATGATTTATTTGTGATATGGAGCGAAGACACCAGAAAATATTCCTCTTTAAGAAGCTGAAAAATCAAAGGATGTGTTTTAATTATTAAACTATAATATAAACTATAAAATTATTAAACCCCATTAAAACTGATAAAGTTCATTTTAAAATTAGTTTAACAATGTAATAGTTTAACAATTAATTTAGCAATATTAATCATTGCAGCCCCAAGCAACCTCGGCTTCAGATTGTTTTTCAACATTTTCAACAATCTTTCATGAAAATAATCATCAGTTGCAGCCCAAAAGTAGAATAAAACAAAGAGCGCAGTCATGCTCTTAGTCCAACAGCTTCACTACTGCTGAGTCATTTAATCTGTTTGAAGTTAACAGCGCTGTTTGCACAGCCGCTGATGTGAAAAGGACGACATCAATCTCCTAAAACCATCTTCGTTTTACCTCTGACTCTATTTCCGTTTTGTGCATTTTCAGTCGTCTGCATTGTTATATTAAAAAACCCCAGCATGGACTCACTAAGTGAATTACGTTAGGTTATATCATTAAGTCAGGGTGGAACATTGCTCCCTCGGTGCTAACATTGTCACACTGTTGTATAATGATCGTTCCCCAGCCTGTTCCTTGGCGATTGACCTACAGTAGTTCTCAACCCATATTGGAAAGAGCTATAATTGATAAAAGTGTAAACTTTGTTGTTGTTTTTTTAAGTCTGTGTTAAAGGAGTGTTTATTTTTCTTTTAAATAATCTGATATATAGCCCTTTTATATCAGCACACAAACATTCTTAGTGGGTATAAATGAGACAGAGTTTTACACCGCTTCATCCCTGGAGTGGTTTATAAGTCTGCCCCGTGCCTTCTTTCAGCTCTTCTCTTCACTTATATTAAATTTACTACTTGAAATATATTCCATTATGGCCAATTCAAGGGTGAAATGACCATACTTCTGTTGTACACAAACAATAGGCCGCTGAATGTTGCCGTTAACCAATTACAATCAAGTAGGGCTGATTGTAATTGGCCAGCTAACGATTATTTTCATCACCGGTTAATCTGTCGATTAATCGTCTGCTCCATAAAATGTAAGAACATGTTGTAAGTATTGATCAATGTTTTTCCAAACCTGGAAATAATGATGTTCTGATATGTCTTGTTTTGTCCACAAACCAAAATGATCATGTTTTAATGATTTATTTGTCAAATGCACCAAAGAAACCACAAAATATTTACACTTAAGAAGCTGAAAAGTCAGAGAACGTGTTTTAATTATTAACAAAAACACTCAAACCAATGAATCGTTTATTAAAGTTGTTCACGATTGATTCAGGAGTAGCTGTTTCCCCATAATTGTGGTTGGTGTTATTAATGTTATTCGTTTTTATTCTGAATAAACACTATCTTTTTTAGTGAAAAGAATCAAACAAAACAATTGGCCAATTAATCGACAACCAAAATAGCTGTTTGTCGCAGCCCAAGTTCAAAGTGTGATGCTGCCCTCCACAGTTTAAAGGCCTTCATCACAGTTATTGTCCTCGTTCTTCATCGCAGTTCAAAGTTCTTCTTCGTTCCTAAATCTGTCTGGATTGTTCCTCTCTCTCAAAGTGCCACTCATCTCTTCAGTTCCATCCCCCTTGTCCTCACAAGTCCTTCTTCTGATCATTTCCGGCAGGCTGGATGCCGAAAGGTGTCATGCTGCCACAGTTCTTCTCGCCTCCTTTTCTCATCCCTTAGTCCCTCTGGATTCTGCCTTTCCCTCCCTCTGTGTGTGTCTCTCTCTCTCTCAAATCTCATTTCATCTCCTCAGTGCCATCAGTCCGTCCTCCTCTTCTTCATCATCATGAGCACTAATCAGTGACACATCAAAATCTATCAGACAAGAGTCCTCGAAACATCTGCTGATGAACAAGGACTGTTGTCTGACAATGTTGATGTGTCACGTTGTGTTTGCTGAAGAGGACGAATCTGAGTTGTTTTTTTCTTTATCGTAGATGATGTAACAGGGGCCCACACCTTTTTTGTTTCTGTGTGTTGAAGGTCACTTCCCCAAACTTTGCACCTCTGAATAAACTTGGAACGTCTTTGCTTGGTTTGACCCCCGTCTGTGCGCGGATCTGCAAAAAAAGTTTGGCACAATATTTTCGCTGAAGTGGGTGCGCGACGGCGCACCGTCGTAACGTGGCTCAAGCACTTTCAGCATGTGTTTAAAGCCCTCGTTTTGCACAAGCGAATATGGCCTCATGTCTGCACCTATAAACACACCGATAGCGTTTGTGATGGCTTTGGCCCGGTCTGATTTGCAACAAGGGGCTGCTTAAATGCCGCGGTGATAAGCGGTTGTTGAGCAGCCTTCGTTTTCACTCCTGTCAGTGAAACACCGGGGTGATGTCGCTTCAAATGTGTGCCCATGCTTGATGTGTTTCCACCGTCATGTGGCTTTCTTGTGCCACAGTGCCGACACACCGTCACGGTTTTATCCACTAACCTCTTTCCTTCGTCATTATATTTGACAGGGAAGCCAAAATACTCCCATACAGGGGATTTAAATGACACGAGGCGTTCAAGCTCTTCCGTTCCTCCGCTCGCCATGACCACGCTGTGTGCGCACACAGCGATGCAGACATCTAGAGATGCAGATTGGGTCAAAATATTGATTTTAGATTTACAATGGAGGAGAAAGCTACGTTAAGATTCTGCTCTTTTTTTTTTCTTCAGTTTGACAGATATCGCGATGTATCGCTACGTGATTGTCTTGCAATATATTGATTATCACAGAATCATTGTCTCGCGGGCCATGTATTGTATTGTGAGGTACCTTGTGACTCCCACCCCCAGTAATGGTTGCAACTAGCTTTTTACCACAGAGAGCACAAATCAGTGGCTAAATTTGCTAATTCAAAGGCCTTTTCCTCGCAGAAAATGTGTGAATATGGCACGATTTTCACCGGATGATTAATAACCATATCAACTGTTGAAGGTTTGGATGCACGATATTGGACTTTTGCCAATAACCAAATCCGAAATGCAGATATTTTTGGGAGATTTTTCCCCTGCGCTCAACTGCAGAAGTAATTTCGTCTCTGCTGTAGTGAACTTAACATAGTAATTCACTGATACGGTGCTGATAATGCTGTACATCCCTAGTTGAAAGACTCTGTGAAACAAAACGGTGCAGAGCCCCCTGTGGATCACCACATGAGAGCTACTGTGATTTTTGCTGTGTCCACAGTGTGTTGAGCTTGAGGTGCATTCAGTGAACCTCAGAAATTTCAGTACTTCCATAAACACAGACACAGTCCACGACGGTCTAACATTGTACATTTTGGTGACTCAGTCTTAATGATTTCTTTCTTATATGGATCAAAGAGACAGTCAAAAGTCATAGTGCTAATTTTGCTACAGAAGATGTGAATGAATGTGAGTGTGCAGTTCCACCGCCGCTCATTAATTCTTATTTAATTCATTAGTCAAACGCTGCTCTGGTCCATGGATGAATCCAGTTTCCAGACACCAGCTGCTGTGATGTGTCTGCTTATCAGGGCAAGAACAGCTGTCACACAAGAAGTTTAAAATCAACTGCAGTGGATTTCGTTGATGTTTATCTGTTGAAAGAGTTTGATTCACACAGCTGATGTCAGCTGTGCTGTGACTTTCACAAGTTCTCTCTGACTTCACATGCTGCTTTTCTTTGTGTAATCAGATGTTGTCGGTGGTTGCACATCTCTCTGCTTGACTTTATATCTGACAGACAGATTGAGTTTTTGTTTTTTTTCTTCTTCTTCTTTCAGGCTGTCCGCTGCTACGATTCGCTCATCCTTAAGGCCGAGGGGAAAGTGGAGCCGGAGTTATTCTGCCAGCTCGGCCACTTCAACCTCCTCCTGGAGGATTATCCAAAAGGTGAGTCATCTCCTCTTTACCTGCTTTTTACACTCATTACTTTGTTACGTGTTTAAAAAATGCTTGTATTGACTGAATTAAAGGTACTTAAAGCTGGCGTAGGCAGCATATGTTTTGTCTGTGTTGATCCGTAATTCCATAATAATTCTTAAGCCTAATCTAAATCCAGTAGCGCTTCTCCTTAAGACTCTGGTTTTAGCTCCACGGTGGGAGACTTTGTCTAATCACATGGCAGTTGTGACTTATTTTCAGCCTAATATCATTTTCTAGAGATGTTTGGTGAATTGATTAAAACCTTATTTTATGCATGTTATTTAAAACACATACACACAAATCTGCTTATGTGTTTGGGGACGCAAAACATATCACAGCGACCCGACATGACAGCCTTGGAGAACCCCTGGTTTAGAGAGAGAGCCTCCTACCGGCTGTACTGCTATTTCATTGTAAATACTGTCCTATATAATTAATTTACAGTAATCTCTGTATATGAGCTGTTTATGATTGGTGTTACATGGTTAAAATACAGTCCGCCACCTTTTCACTTTAAATTGTATCACGTGAATTTGGCTTATCAGTGTATTAATAAAGGATATTTGCATGTACAGAAACAATTGGAAGACTAATGTTGAGACCATGTGTTTTTTAATTGAATACCAACAGCCTTTAACGCCAGGAAAAGACATCACAGACGCTCTATCACGATAAAAATTGTCTCATGTCAAGATACTGATATGTCACCAAGTCGCATGTTATTCTATTAATACACAGTGAAATCCTGCTCTACATAACAAAAAAAAAAAACAACCCTGACTGCTCACAATTTCTAATTAAATGTTCCACTTTCTGCCCTTTTAATCGCAGCATTATCGGCATACCAGAGGTACTACAGTTTACAGTCAGACTACTGGAAGGTAAGACATGCACGCACACACACACACACACACACACACACATGCACACACACACACAGGAAACTTGTATGGTCTCTATTGGTTTCAGGTTTCATGTCAGAGTCATTTAAGAACTCTTCTCCTGGGAAGGTGATACCCCGGTGTGGTGACATTGATTGCTTGTTTTTGACTGAACTGTAGCCGCAAGGTTACTGTATGTAAATACCTGAGCAAGGACACACACAAACACACACACTCACACACGTGTGAAGTGTGAGAGACACGATTATGTCACGAGTGTCTGAGTCAGCAGTGTTGGTGTTTTTCAGAAAAGCAAAATAAATGTTAAATGCATGTGTGCATGTCCAGTTTATTTTTTCTCATAATAATGATTTTGCATCTTCTTCACTCATTACCAGAATGCTGCCTTTCTGTACGGCCTGGGAATGGTCTACTTCCACTATAATGCCTTTCAGTGGTGAGTCACTGCTTTCAAATGCACAACACTCAGCTCGGCATTAATCTATATATTCATTTTTATTTGTATTTAACTTTTAACTCGCATAAGTTTTTAATGCACAGAAATGTAAATAGTATTCACTACTTGCTAGACGGCAAAAAAGGATATTGGAAACAAACTAAACAAATAGACATATGGTGACCTTGTATGTAGCTGCAGCTTGTTTTTGAGGATGGAAACATTACATTTTATATGAAAAGACGTGTTTTAGAAAGTGAACTGAATTGTTGACACGATAATCATCATCGAGAAGATGCAGAGCTGCTGTCTGCGTCCGTGTTGCTGTAAAACTGCCAGCAAGCTGTCCTGTAGCGTGTTGTTTCCATGGTAACGTCACCATACATGTCCCTGTTCTGGCCAAATAAGCAGTTAGAATCAGTCAGTCTGAACATTAAAGATGACATTTAGTCTCTCCTGTAGTGATATAAACGTAATATTTTTCATACCGGTACTAATTTTTCTTCATTCTGCAAAATACATACACAGTAAAGAATAATAATAGTTGTAGCGTGCAGCGCTTACTAACGATTGATTTGATTATTTTCTCGATTAATCGAGTGCTTGTTGGTCTGTAAAATGTAGTTTGGTGTTTGCCAAAGCTAGAAATGATGATGTTTAATCATTTATCAAAATTGTTGACTTAATTGATTTCGTAATCGATGAATCGTTGCAGCCTCAGTAGTAGCATTAGGCATATCGGTGGATAAGAAGCCGTGCTTCTCACATAATTTCAATTTCTCCAGGTTTTTTGTTTGTTATAGAACCTGCGACACTTCATAACGACCAGAATTATAACCAGGCTGTCTGGATTTATTTTGTATCTATGGCTGTAGAATTGTCAAAAAATGTTCCAATGGGTGAGTGCTTCTGTAACAGTTTACAGGAGACAAAAAAGACAAAAAAACAGATTTGGCTTTAAAAAGAAAAAGGAACTTTAAAATGACAACAAACAATTTCACATTTGAACTACATAACATATGTACAAATGTTTCCTACTATTTGAATCATGTGTGTTGGAGCAGGAATTTCTTGAAAAGCAGAAAAAACGGTTACATTTACAAACAGTTCACTTTATCACACACACACACACACACACACACACACTGTGACTGGACTGAGCTCTGAGTGTCTGTGCTGCAGCTCTTCACACTTGTCCTTCATTTTCTTTCAGAACAAACAAACAAATGTTTCCTCTCATTATGATCCTGATGTGTGTGTGTGTGTGTGTGTGTGTGTGTGTGTGTGGTCTCTTATATTCCTTGTTTCTGTTCTTCACAGGGCGATCAAAGCATTCCAGGAGGTGCTGTACATTGACCCGGGCTTCTCCCGGGCCAAGGAGATCCACCTTCGCCTGGGTCTCATGTTCAAAGTCAACACAGATTATGAGTCAAGCTTAAAGGTGGGTCCAACAAAAAGCTTTACGCTCATTAATTATACATACTTTAATTGTGATCAATAACATCAATCTCCTCTACAAGACATGGATAGCCCAGTTGGAATGAAGGCCTTCCTGTGTGGCACTTTTACGATGAAGCAAATGCTGGAAACTTGTGATTTATCATAATGTATTTTTGCTTTTTACAGCATTTTCAGCTGGCTTTGATTGACTCCAACCCCTGCACTTTGTCCAAAGCTGAAAGTAAGTCACGCCTTTTATTATAATTCCATGATTAGTTATAATTTAAACTGTCTTTTTGGTTAAATTAGAAATTCCTCACAGTTTTCCTGTATTCTGTTCTATTGTCACGTAGAGCAGCTTCTGCAGGAAAATAGACATTTTGTTGACTTTCCATCAGCTCCCATGTTTTCACACAGACAAACAGATGTCGTGTTTAAACTTGGGATTTTAGAGTCTGGTGTTTTTCCGCTTGTCCTCTAGTTCTGCCTGAATGACCGAGTGAGTCCTCTGCAGGGTTGCAGCCAATAATGTGATAACCACATGAATGTAGTACTATTTTTCTGTTCTTAATGTATTCGAAGAAAATTATCTGCCAGCAATGGAATTAAAACGACGTTATTTGTAATTACATTCATGGTAATTATGTTATGTTAAGTTAGGATTCTCTTAATCCATTTTTAATAGTGTAATTCTAAGTTTGACAGTGTTTTAGTTTGTTTTTTATTCTATGACTTTTTAATCTATTTTAGTCTGTTTTGCCCCAAGAGGTGATGGACAAACAAAATCAGATTTTATTGGCTGCTGCATTGTGGTCCAGTCTTGAGTGAATCACAGACATGTTGTGACCAGTTTTTCCAGTGGAAGTGATCATATTAAAGTGTATTGATAACATGCTGCCTGTAGTAAAGCAGAGGCTGTTGTTTTTAGTATGATCGTGTTGATGTTTGCATTGTTGTCATCTTTTATTAAAGAAGAAGATGCCTCGTAGTTTGAGATTACGATACGCGATACATGGTCCATGATAACCAATATATAGCCGTATATCACCAAATCGATGTTTTGACCCATCCCTAGTGACACGTGTGTCCCGGGACTCGCGTTATTATGATTCAATCTGATAAAATCACTGGGATTATTCCATGGGCATTTCTGTGAGACGCTACTTTTGGCTTAGATTTGTCATTCCTCCTCTTGTGTTTGGCGTTTCTTTTCATTGTATGAGGAATTTTATTTTCTATATTAGTCGCCTTGGCTTTCATTTCTTCATCTTGTCTCTTATTTGAGTAAAGAATGAAGTTTGTGCACAGTGCACATTGTCCGTTACTACGGCGTTTGTGTCGTGTTTACGGGAAACTTTTTCAAAAAACCATGAGCGTTTCCGTATGGATTTCATCCTTAACGTGCATCTGCCGCCTCATCTCTCTCTCTCTCTCTCTCTCTGTCTCTGCTACCTGTTACTGTGGCGACGGCGATTTCCATTTCTGCCTCTCACTGTTTGCCTTTGCCTCACTGTGTCCCCCCCTCATCCCTGCTACCTCTAACACATACTCATACACACTTAGCGAGGGCAGCCCCCGTCTTTCTTCTCTCCCTCTCTCTCTCTCTCTCCCTCTCTCTCTCTCTTCCTTCCCTTCCTCTCTCTCTCTCCCTCTCCATCTGCTGAGAGTCACTCAAGCAGCTTAGATCAGACACTGCAGCGCTCCAGACAAAGGAAGGTGCTACCAGGAGCACTGCTACCTATGTGCTGCTTCACACTCACTGTGGACAGGCGACATTTTCATATTGGTTTCCCAGCACAGGTTTACTTTTTTTTAAACACTGTTAAAGACTGCATGGAGGACACGAGTGTTTCTTAAATGTTGCCTTTTCCTCTCACTAACATGTGTCCACTTCTTGTCTTTCACAGTTCAGTTCCACATTGCTCATTTGTATGAGATTCAGGTAAGTGCTCGCTCTTTTACGCAAACCTTTGCTGCAGTTTCATTTGCGTGGCATTTCCCTTTTTTTTTCTTTTTTTTACTTGTGTCATTTGTAAAAGAGCACGAGTGCTGCCTGCTGATTGAGCGTCCAAACGCAGAGGCTGTAGTTCAGAACCCGGCTCTCGGTGTCTTAATGCCGGGGATTGCCTTGTGTTTTTGTTTTTTTATTTAAATACATTTTGAACCAGGTGCTGACAAATTGAGAAGGGAGCAGGTTGCTTGCATGAGTGGGTGTTGTGCGGGAGGGGATAGGAGATTACTCTCAGCCCATCGACAGGGTTGCCACGGAAACAAGAAAGTCTGTCTCCCCCCTCTTTTGTATGCTGGTGGTCTCCCTCTCTCTTTATTTTCGGTTTCAGTGGAGAGGTACAGTAGCTCTCAGCAGTTTGGGGAGCGCAGCGCAGCCACCACACTGCAGTTCAAGTCTGAGACGCGTGACATCAGGATTATTTAGTTTTTGCTGCACAAAAGTATGAAATCCTGTCATAACTCTCCTCTCTCCCTCTCTCTCAAACCCACCTTGTTCCTTGTCACATACAGAAGAGATACCGCGCTGCCAAGGAGGCCTATGAGAGCCTCCTGCAGACGGAGGATCTTCCTGCACAGGTGAAGGCCACTACCCTGCAGCAGCTGGGTAAGTCGGGTGTACATCATCTGCAAACCAAAAAAAAAAGCAAAATCAGCCTATATTTTACGGGGGTTTTGTTTCCCCGTGTCATTTAGTTATGCAAAAATCTAGATGTAATTCAACTTTAGATGGGAATTTTAAACTTAAACCGAAAGGAAAGCCCATTATACAGCCTTGGAAGCGCAGCAGACCATCTGAAGTAGTCCTGGTGGTCCCATAGAGCAGTGGTCCCCAACCTCCGGGCCTGGGTCAATTGATACCGGGGTCACACGGAAAGAATACGTAACTTACATTATTTCCATTTTATTTATTATCTGATTCTGAAGGGTGTTTTATTTTGGAAAATGAAGACTCTATGACCCACTCTTGTCAAGATGCTTGCCTCGATCACATGTCACGGTCGCAAGAAGCAGATCAACTGCTGGAGATTGCAAAAGACGATGGCCTCAAAGTATTATATTTATAAAATACCAGTGTTTATTCCGCTCGTATCATTTTATTTATTTGTATTTCTCCGCCACACCTTAAAGGGGGGCCCTTGAAAATATTATCTGACATTAAACCGGTCCGTGGCGCAAAAAAGCTTGGGGACCGCTGCCGTAGAGGGCAGCTTGTGGCCAGGTGGAAAGGGAATTGCTTCTAGGAAGGTTTCTTAGGTCTCTAGCTTTGTAGTAGAGGATGTTTTGCAGAGAAGGAATTTCCCTATGGGGATTAATAAAAAAATACAAAATACTGCTTCCTACTCCTACAGATGTTTTGCTGTGAAAACGCTAAAAGACGGTGTAAAGACACTCTGTCGTGAGCAGACAATCGCGACACCAGATATGTCGTCTTCTGAAGTCTTCAAAACTCGTGTGGCTAATAGTAAGAGTAATAATCTATCATGTCATGTTCGTGCGTGTGAGGCAGGGAAATCAAAGGAACAGCGTTGTGTCACTTAATGTTTGTTCAAACGTGATCTGTAGGAAAAGTGACAGCCCCTGTCGGTTTAAAGTACGTGACCATATTTCTAAAACAGAGAAATGTCCCTGGAGATAAAGCCTGACAGAGAGTGCAGTGCTTGTTTTTTGACATATAGACCCTGAGTAACGTGATGTTTTGGAATCTTTCTCCAGGCTGGATGCACCACACGGTGGAACAGCTCGGGGACAGAGGCACCAGGGACAGCTATGCCATCCAATGTCTGCAGAAATCTCTGGAGGCCGACCCCAACTCTGGACAGTCCTGGTACTTCCTTGGCAGGTACGTGAGGCCAGTAATCGTACAACTGGGTCAAAGAGTGAAACGGGGGTCAATCGAGTTTTCTGACCTCGTCGCTCAGATTTGTATCGAGCCTGCCGTTGACTCGAGTACCGGATCATGTAGTTTCATGTAGCGGTTAGGTTTATCTTGACTCTGTGGCTTTGATACGAGAGCAAACTTCATTTATTGCATAATTTGCTGTGATAAAAGGATTTATGTGAATGAAACACTGTGTCGTGGTGTTTTAACCTGAGCGACTCGAGCAAAAAATGTCCTTTTGCACAACTCCTCTGCTTTATTTTTGTGTTTTATCTCGGCACGCTTAAAAAATGCTAAACTGCAGCTTTTATTATTGGAAATTTCTAGAGCTTAAACAATTAAGTGATTATTAATCGATTACTAAATGAATTGACAACTATTTTGATAATCGATTAATGGGTTTGGAGCTTTTTTTTTAATGACTCAAACAAGATTTCCGATTGTTTAAGCTTCTTAAATGTGAGTTTTTCTTTATTCATTTGCTCTGCGTAACAAAGAATTCATTAAAAGTGAATCATTTTGGTTTGTGGACAAAACAAGAACATTTGAGAACGTCATCATTTCCAGGTTTGACGAACACCGATCAACGTATTTTTTGTGGTTTTCTGATAATTTATGGACCAAACGATTAATCGATTATGAAAATAATCGTTAGTTGCAGCTCTAGAAATCTTTTGTCGCAACTGTATTTCATTTTTGCGATGACAAATCTTGACGGCCTGTGTTTCCTGCAGGTGCTACTCTAGTATTGGGAAGGTCCAGGACGCCTTCATCTCCTATCGGCAATCCATAGACAAATCAGAGGCCAGTGCAGATACCTGGTGCTCTATAGGGTAAGTAAGCGTTGCATAGATCTAATCCATCCCTTGCTTTCAATTCCTTTTTTTAATATCTCCTGTCCTGTTCCCCATCCTCGGTCCTCCTCAGCGTGCTGTACCAGCAGCAGAACCAGCCCATGGACGCGCTGCAGGCCTACATCTGCGCTGTGCAGCTGGACCACAGCCACGCCGCCGCCTGGATGGACCTGGGCACGCTGTACGAGTCGTGCAACCAGCCGCACGACGCCATCAAGTGCTACATCAACGCCACGCGCAGCAAGGGCTGCAGCAACGCCACCGCGCTCGCCCACCGCATCAAATGTCTGCAGGTGAGTGGAGGCTGCGATGACGCGCATGAGGCGCCGCTAACGTGGCTGCTGGGGTGTCGTAAAGTCGTGACGATGGCGCATGGGCCGACGGGGACATTTCCTGTCAGGATTATCCTCATCGAAACAATTGCCATAGTTGCAGTTTTTTATAAAAAAGTGCTGAAATACGGAGGAAAAGGATGTTTAAATGTTACAAAACATTTTCTGGAAGGTCCAGGAATAACTTGTAAAATTAAACTCTAGGACTGTATGTTGGTGAGCAATGGTTTGCACTGTTTACATTGGTTCTTAGAAGTGGGAACTGGGAGTGACGTCACGACCCGCGTTCCCCAGTTCTTCCACTTAAGAAGTAGTCGTTGTGAGCCATTGATGACAATACCAGTTAACAACAACGCTCTATGCACACAAACGGCGTAGTTACATGGCGATGTGGCTTGAAAATTAAATCTCACATGAAAATTGATATTTATGATTTTAATCCATTTCTTTTCTTCTTAAAAACAAACCATAAATGGTAAAAAATGGCATTTCTTCTTTTAGGGTTAAAGTGCAACGAAACACAAACCGAGAAAGTAATTAAATAAGACGCTAGGCCCTGGCATTTTCAGCAAGCTTTCTACAGGCTTCTAACAATATCTTTACTCTGGAACCTCATGCTACGCCACCACATCCGTGATATATTTCCAGCGGGTCTCGACTACCGAAGACTGTTTTTAGCGATTGTTTGGGGGGCCGACGTTTCTCCCGCTCGGCTGCAGGCCACTGTTTGTGGAACAAATCCATCGTGCTGCTCCTTGTTTGAGTTGCAACCACTTCCAAACAAACCTTTTCAGTGGGCTGCGGTTTGTTTCGTGGTCTGACGCCAGAAAAATCCCAAACCACTTCCAAGTTGACCGACGACACTGTTGTGCCTTTCAAGCTCTTCCCTACTTGCTACCACACTGTGCATGCATCCGTGAAGCAGGGAGGGAGGGGGGAGGGTCAGCCCACTCTGAACCACGGGAGTCCAAGAAGAGCAACGGTGGTGGCAGTTAAAGAGGGAATCTGTAAAAATCAGTGTATCGCCCCGGCCCTAATGCTGAAAACTAAACAGTGTGACAATGTGTGCGACTAATATTAAACAAATATTAATGAAGTCATTGAAGTAGCAGTGTTTGTATGATGGCAGCCGTCTTAGAATCCCAAATTAGGGTTAGTTAGGTTGCTCTAAACGGCATTTTCAAGTCAAGTCATCATGATGCATAATATCGTATATTTCCACGTCAGTTGTCCATCAACATACAGCGTTTTTACAGGTGTAGCGCGACTGTAAAATGTGTTTTTTTTACGACAAGCATAGATGTTAATATGAAGAAGAGACACTCACAAAAACTGTGACACTTTTGAGGGTGTTTTTTTTGTTTTTTGATCGTGTCCTAATGTTTTATTGAGAGAAGAAGAGCATCTGTCTCCCTGCATTTTTTAACCTGACCTCACTTGAGTACATTTCACAGCTGCTCCGTACTCGGTCACACGAGCAAAGCATTAGAAAGAAAGCATAGCGGGATTTATTTGTAACCGAGTTTCCTTGATCTGCTGTAACGGTGCAACACGAAACATCATGACGTGGTGTCATGAAAGTGGGGGGTTATTCCTGTGCAGCACCACCTTCATCACACTCTCCCGCCTCCTGCTGCTGTTTGCCAACATTCCTCTCGCTGCTGAATCAGTAAATTAGAAACTGAAATAAAAAATGTATTTCAGTAGGGTCCTGGTAGCATGAACTGTCCGTCATCTCCCAAGTATTGTTGCTTATTAAGCCTTTTACTGCCAGTAGTGAAGAATTCTCTTTAGTTCCAACACTGACCAAGTGAGGTTCTAACATTCCCAACACGTCATGTGTTCATTTCCTCATCTCTCTTTTTGTCCAAGCGATTGTCATTTTTCCCTTCAGTCACACATAATAACAATAATGATAATAACAATAATAATAATAATAATAATGGACGCTGCGATGTTTTTGTGTGGTAGAAAACTGGAGTTTACCGCTTTGACCACTGAACTCACTTGTGTTGTAACCTCTACCTATTTACCATTAATGATCATTTCCTTGTTTTGAGGTCATCGTTCATTTAATTTTTGATTTTTTTTTCTCTCTCTAAAGAAAGCCTTGTGTTTATATTATTATTTTTTATTTATTTATTTTTGTTTTTTTTCACGTCGTTTTCCATTCCCCTAGGCTCAGTTGAGTAACCCCCAGCTCAGTAGCCTACAGGGTAAAAGTAAAATGCTCCCTCTTATTGAGGAGGCATGGAGTCTGCCAATCCCAGCCGAGCTAACCTCCAGGCAGGGAGGCCTGAGCAGTGCACCGCAGCAGGTGAGAGACCAGATAGAGCAACTTACACGCTCCCCCAACCTCTTCCCTCCCCTCCCCTCACCTCCCATCCCCGTGTCCCCTTCCTCTCGCCGAGGCTACATCCACATTACTCTGTTTTCATTATAAAAATGCATCGATTCCGCTGCCCACCGTCCACACTGTCCTGACCATGTCGGGCCCCGAGAATGAAGAAAAGTTTGAAAGAGCTCGGGCGAAAAGTTAAGACGGGAAGAACGGAGAACCTCAACTGCACATTCAGCTTTATTTAGACGTGGTTGTTGGGCCTCGTAAAACAAATCCTTGCTCCTTCTTTTCAGTTTTGTTTCTTGTTAGAATCTGACCGTAAGGAAGAAAAGTACCTGCTTACACACACACCCAGTGATCCTGAAGCTTCTGACTTCTGCTTTTTTGTTTTGTTATGCCACAGCCTTTTGTCTTTTGTCTGCTGCAGCCTCGTTTTCTAGAGTCATCCATTAGTTGTTGGGTCCACAAAGTGTCAGAAAATGTAAACATGTCTTTCCTGAACTTCAAAATAATGAAGTTTTGATGATTTCTTTGTTACATGGAGCAAAGAAACTGGGAAATATTCACGTTTAAGTTCGGAGAACTTGTTTTAATCGTTTAAAAAAACAGATTGATTCATGTATAATGTATAGTCAGAAGAACAAACCAGCGCTGCTTTGCTGCTCAATGATTCAGGATCTTCATGTGGACACAAATCAGTCTGACCTACTTTTTTGGCATCGTTGAGTAGCAAAGGATGCACAAAAGTGGATATTTGAGTGGTTTTCAGCTTCTTACATGTTAATATTTTCTGGTTTCCTGGCTCCATACAACAAAGAAATCAATTTTCTGACATTTTATGGACCAAATAAAAGAATGGACAGATTAATTGAATAAGGAAAGAATTGTTGGTAGCGACCCCAGTCCAGGATGAGCCCAGAAACA
This sequence comes from Solea senegalensis, assembly GCF_019176455.1. NCBI lineage: Eukaryota > Metazoa > Chordata > Actinopteri > Pleuronectiformes > Soleidae > Solea > Solea senegalensis. Next base: position 34,857,139 of record NC_058022.1, read on the forward strand.
CGGGCGCATCACTCCTACCTTCCTAATGCTCGCCTGGACACAGATGGTTTTTTTATCTGAAAATGTACTAGTATGGATGTAGCCTGAGTGCACACTCGGACACACAGGCTGTCACACACTCATAAATTGTAGTATACACACACAGTCAGACACATAGACACTCACACATGCACACACTTGACGGGTAACACTTGAGCTCAGCTCTACCATCCAGGCTGTACGATGTCTAAAGAAGCCGACAAACAAACAAACAGCACGTAAAACAAAAAAAACGGCTTCACTTCACCGTCTCTTTCAATTGGCTCCTCTCACATTTCCATGCCCGGCAGCTTTATGGCATCCGTTTTGAATGAGGAGGCGTCCACTCAGGTGTTACCCGCCCACCAACCCACCCACTCCTTCACCTCTCCGCCCCCACCTCCCCTCCCCCTCCACAGTGCCGTCGTCACTCGGCTTCACCCATCACGCTCGGCTCCAGTGGGTGAAAAACAAGAAAACTCAAAACAATGAAGAGAAAATGATTGTTTCCCACCCGCCGCTCAATTTCTCTTTGTATTAATCCTGTTTTTAATCTGCACTTCACCGGCAAATCCTGGTTTAGGAGGCAAACCTGTTGAGCCGCAGTATCTGCTTTCGTTTAGACGGGAATAAATGACCGTTTGGGACGAGATTAAAGTCTCTTATTCTGAGTCAAGTGGCTGTGAGGTTTGGCCTTTTGTTGGCCTTTGACCCCGTGTGATTGGTGAGGTCGTGGCGTCTTCCTCCTCCGCCTCCCTCTCTCTCCCCCCCTCCCCTCTCTTCAGTAGTTGACCCTAGATGCCCCACAGCTGCTCACAAAGCCCCTGCGACGCCCCCTAGTGTCCCATTATCACGTCACTCACTCATGCTCATCCTACAGTAGATGCAAGTGGTCCTGTTGTGTGTGTGTGAGAGAGAGATCGTCGTCGTATTATTGATTTGAACGTGTTGATTTAGCAGCTTTGACCTGGTGAGTGTGAATGAATGTGGATCATGGATGGATGGGTCAGATGTGACTTGATGTCTGATGTGAAATTACAGATTACACATTTGTTTGTCTGCGTCACATAAATGTGTTTATTTTGCGTCTATAAAGAAGAGAAAATACGACACTTTTTTTTCTTCTTTTTTTTTGATCTAAATCAGTCACATCTGACCTCGTAGGCTCCTGACGACAAGTAGCCGTAACAAATTCCCTTTCTGCTCTACCTGGGCGCGTAAAACACCGGCTTATTTTTGAGGAGGAGTTGTTGGTTCAGTGGCTGTTGGTAAATTTCCACCACGTTTCCTCTGAACAGGAGAAAAGCCCCCGGGGCTGCAGTTGCCCTATGAAGCAACACCGTCAGATAAACAGGAATCTTTTTTTGCTCCGCATTTCCTGCTTGTCTCTTTTGTTAAATTGCCAACACAGAATGACAGTGTCGCCCTCCTTTTCTCTCTTTCTCCATCCCCTGCTTCTCTTTGCACTCTGACCTCTTCCTCTTGCCGTACCTTCTCCTCTCCCTTTTGCTGCTTCATGCATCTTGATATTTGAACACGCTCCCTGCATCTTATTTTTGGTGTTCCCCCCACACACACACACACCTCACTTCCTTTCCTTTTGGCTCCATCCCATCTCCTTCTGTTTTCTTTTATGTTTTCTCTATGTTCTCCTTTTGTTTCCCCTCTGCCTGCGCCCTCTCCCTCCATTCCCTCCCCTCCCCTGCAGGCTTGTAAGCCCAATCACAGTGCGGAAGGCGGGGGCTCGGGTCAGTCTCTGCCCCCTCACCTGGGCACGCTGGGCCAAGCAGATGACCAGTCCTGTCCAGCCAAGAGGAGAAGAGCCTCCAGCCCCGCCAAGGTAAATTTAGACTGTGAAAACATAGTTTACCTGCTGAAGTCTGCCACCTTAATTTCACCTTTTACAGCGTTAAAAATTAAACCTATTTTTCTCATTCCTCAGGGTGATTTATGGGCCAGTAATCCAGGACAACCAGTTCCCAGCTGGTACCTCTCCCCACAGAAAATACAGGTTTGAAAACTCTTCAGTTTCCTCCATTTAATGGGTTTTTCTTGGTTGTTTTCACTTTCAATTTATCGTATAATTACTTTCCTTTAAACTTAAATACCTTGTCGAGACCCAGAAGGCTTCAAATAAGCTCTTATTTCCTGCATTTACATGTATTTATCATCTCAACCTTAGGTGCTGGAACAGTTGCGAAGTAACCGTGCCGGCCTGAAGCCCCCGCAGCTGCAGATGCTGGAGCAGCTGGAGTCTCAGCTCGCCATGATGCAGCAGCACCAGCACCAGGTAACCATATATATACATAAATTAAAGAAAATGGCAAATGAAGACTATTTACGACTGTACCGGCGCCAGTGTCGTTTTTTTTGTCGCCATAAATTCACAGACGTCACCTGCAACTGGGCTTTACTGTTGCACAATATCACACTGGTGTCTTTATTGTCTAACATCGGGAACATCATTTACAAAATTGACGCTTTGTTCTATTTTAGAAGAGCTGAAACGTGTGATTGAGAGCGTTAAGTCCTCAGGAAAACCTTTGAAGCTCATTTTCTCATAGACTTTGTGTTTATTTGCATCCAGTGGCATCACCACTTAGGTCCTTAGCTGCTAGTTCCGTTGTTCTTCGTCGGCTTTTCTGTTTAAACCACAAGTCTACTTCCATTTTTGCGATTATTTTCCTAATCCATTAATCTGTCAACTATAATTTTTTTGATTATTCGAGTAATTGTTTAGTCCAGAAAATGTTGATCAGTATTTTTCAAACCTCAAAATAATGTCTTGTTTTGTCCACAAACCAAATTGTTTCTGTTTTAATTATTTCTTTATTTGGAGTAAATAAACCAGAAATTAGTCACATTTTAAACTTGTTTTAATCATGGAAAACGACCCTCAAACTGATCGATTTTCAAAATAGTTGACGATTCATTTAGTAATCGATTAATATTTGACCAATCTCTTAATAGTTTTAACACCTTCTTTTGTCTATATCTCTCACTACACTCATTTAAAAATGTGTAATTGGTACATTTTCTGATTAAGATCCACTCACTTTAGATTGAACTTTAAGCTCTAGTAAAGTAAAGATAATAGTATATAATATCACACCATCTTTTCCTTCACAGATGAGACAGAATGCCTCAGGAGGTCAGGTGCGTCCTTCTCTCCCCAACGGCCCCACCTCCAACTCCCTCCCCTCCCCCAACCCCAGCCTCCACCTCACCCGGCCCCTTCTGGGAGCTCACCGGCCGCTGTGTCCGCCGCAGCCATTGGCCAACGGGCCCGTGGGCCCAGCTGCGACACACAGACCCTCGGACTCCCTCCCCGTGGGCGACAGTAGTAAGAGTAGTACTAACGGTAGTAGTAGTAGTAGTAGTAGTAGTAGTAGTAATAATCAGCCGGGGCCTGCGGACACAGGACCCAACGGAGACGTGCCTTACCTGCAACCTGCCGGCAGCGGCGACGCAGCACTGCTACCTCACACCTGCACAAGCACGCAAACACAGGACGCCGCGCCGCACCAGGCCCTGCACCTAAACTCCTCTCAGGTGATTCACAGACCGCTGGTTTTTGACAATCAATGATGTTGATGACGAGTTAGTCTCAGCTGTGGATGTAATCGTCTTATCTCTCTGACCTACTTGGCTGCTTTTGTTGAAAATCAGTCAAGTGGTTTCATGAAGCGAGCGGTGAAATCCCTCCCACGAGACTGTATGTCCTCAAACTTCAACACTGAGGCATGATGTGTTCATTATACATGTAAAGGTTGCTCATAAATCCTATTTTACGCTCTTGTTTGTCAAATTTGATCTTTTAGGATTGTACTAATGCGAATATCTGCCAAAATATTGTTAATATGGTAACTCGAACCCAATTCTCAGTGGTTGAACCCTTTTAATCCCAGGTTTAATTTAGATTTAGACATTTTTCTTTAGGAATTTCCTTTTATATTTAATTTAGTTTTTAGGAAACTTTACTTTTACAACTTATTAGCAACTGAAAATCATTCACTTGACGATTCACTGATGTTTCTTCTTCCTCACACTTGTTTGTGGCGTTACATTGTCACTCAGGTGTTTTAATTTTATTGTAAGAGAGGCTTTAATGAGCAGTTTTACTGCCACACTTGACACTTGTTCTTTCCCTCTCGTTCCTCAGAGAGTGTCTGTTCCACATGCGGCGGCCTCCAGCAGTGAGGGGGCACCCTCCCACTCACAGATCCCCAACTCCAATGCCCCCGTGCCCCCCAACAATCAGGTTGGACATTCCACAAATGCCCCATCGCCACGGCAGCAGCCACACAACCACCTCCTGTCCCCTCCCTCCCTCCCCCACTCCTCTACCTCAGGTGGAGCAGCACCTGGTGCGTCCGCTACCAAAGATAGCAACACCGCAGCCGTCGCGGCGACGGCAGCGGCGGTGTCCCTCGGGAACGGAGGCTCCGAGGGCAAGACGCCGTCGCCGCTACCGTCGGCGGAGTGCAAAGCGACACAGGTGGACAGCATAGCCAATCACGTTCACGTGGGTGACAGCGGCAAGGCGGCGGAAGGCGGCGAGAAGCTGAGCCTTAGCGCAGACAATCCGAGACTATCTGCCCTGCTGGCAGGGGGGGAGGGCACCGGCGAGGGGAAGGGCCCGTCAGAAGGGACTGTATCCACGGCAACCGCCACGCCCGAGCCCCAGAAGAAAGTCAACAACATCCACCCGGCCGTCCTGCCCTCCACCCCCCACGCGCAGGTCAGCTCGGCCGCCTCCTCGCCCATCTCCGCCATATCCACCGCCACGCCCTCGCCCAAATCCTCAGAACACACGCAGACGGGCGTCCACAGTCCCGCCGCCACGACCGCCGCACCGGCCGTCAACGGGAACGGCAAGGCGGGCATCTCCGAGGACTCCCAGAGCCCGATGAAGGCCGAGCCGCCCACCACCACCACCACCGGTCTTAAAGCCACGCCGCCACACAGCTCTTCATCGTCGTCGTCGTCGGTGTCCATCTACCCCAGCTCCACTGATGTGCTGAAGGCGTGCAGGTGAGGCCGCGCACGGCACATTTAATCCACCAATTATGCTGCTCCGTGTGAAGTTATTGCATTTTTCTTTTTTACAAACGTAAATTCTCTATTTAGCTTTCTAACGTCCTGCGGGAGCAGAAATCTGCACTAATTAACACTTAAATTCTACAAATGTTGGCAGCAAGAATGTTTTTTTAAAACAATAATAATAATAATAATAATGATAACAAACATTTCTCCATGTTTTCTAAAATGGCACAGATGAGCGGTGGAGGACAGGAGGCATTTGATGTTGTGTGTTTTTTATTTTTTGAAGATGTCTCCTCCTAGTGGAGCATCTGAGCCACTGCACAACCAGAGGACAATGTTATGTAACTGTAAACAACACTGAAGGCGACTGGACAGCCTTGTTGCTATGCAGATATTAATCACTCGGATGGTTTCCTCCACTCGTTCTTTTTCGTCCCGTTTGATATTTGGTTGCATGTGTTGCCGACATGTCGATGACGTGTGAAATTGAACTGATAAAGAGAGGGAAACGCCGTCATGTGTTTGCAGAAACCTGGGGAAGAACGGCCTCTCCAACAGCAGCATCCTCCTCGACAAGTGCCCCCCTCCACGGCTGCCCCCTCCTCCCACACCAGCTCTGCCCAAAGACAAGCTCAACCCACCCACACCCAGCATCTACGTGAGTATTCCTCCGACTCCCGTGTCGTCCAGGCGACGGCCACGTGCTTTGTTTTCATCTGATAATGGAACAGACGAAACCAATCTGTGTCCAGATGAGCAAACACGCGGTTAACACGTGTTCATCGATCATTGTTTCTTTATAGAGTCATTTAAAACCTGCAAAGTTCTCACATAAAAAGTGTAAAAACATTACAATTAAATCTTGACCGCACAAGTAAACTGGTCATTTTGCAAAGACTGGAAGGAAGTTGATTCGCTCCTCTGCAGTCGTTTGCAGGGTTCCCACAGGGTCCTTGAAATCCTTGAAAGTTTGTGAATTTAAAAAAAAAAGTTGTAAAGTTTTTGGAAAGCTCCCTAATTTGACATGTGTCATTGAAAGTGCTTGAATGTTGTGCAAGATTTTTATTTAATACAGTTCACATGTGCAGATTGAGCCTAGACACAGTGAGAGGTGTCAGTTTTATGTAAGCATGCTGGTCAATATCATTATGAGCAGATCTTTTCTCTCCGTCTGGTTTTAATCTTTAACTTCACTCCGAGATGCTCCGAAAGCCCACACGTTGGTGTTTTTAATGTTTTGATGTAATATTAAACTGAAGCTGACTAAAAAGTGGAGACAATATTGGTCAGAAAAGATTTACTTTTCAGGCTTTTACCCAAAACATTTTGAGCCCATTTGAAAAGTAAGAACAGGGATTTCTGTCAGTACGGTGAAATTAGAAGTAAGTGTTTAATTAAACTGAGCTTTTCCTTTACAGCAGTCAGGAAGTGAATATAAATAAATGTAGCTGCGTTATCATCTCCGTTTCACTCTCGAGTGCTTGTTAGTTCGGTGAAATGTGAGGAAATGTTGAATTATATTGATCTGTGTTTATCAAACCTGGAAATGATTTATTTTTGACTTATTTGTTATGTTATGGAGCAAAGAAACCAGAATATATTCACATTGAAGAAGCTGAAAAATCAGAAAGCTTGTTTTAATCATTGAAAAGGCTCTGAATTTGGTTGCAGTTATAATCAGAATATTTTAGTCAGTGGAGCGACAGTGATTGTCACGTTTGGATCAATAAAAGCTGAACTTGCTGTTTTCAGCTGGAGAATAAGAGAGACGCCTTCTTCCCTCCACTGCACCAGTTCTGCACAAACCCCACCAACCCCGTCACGGTCATCAGAGGACTGGCCGGAGCGCTCAAACTGGGTAAACACTCGCTCTTTTTAACTCCTCATTCTGCACTGGAAAGGTTCACACAGTAAACTAATCTCATCATCTCAATCCCAATCCCCCCACCCCGCAGACCTGGGTCTGTTCTCCACAAAGACGCTGGTGGAGGCCAACCCGGAGCACCTGGTGGAGGTGTGGACTCAGCTTTCGCAGCCCGCCGACGAGAACTGGGACCCGTCCGGCTCCAAGAAGATGTGGCGCTGCGAGAGCGCCCGCGCCCACACCACCATCGCCAAATACGCCCAGTATCAGGCCGCTTCCTTTCAGGAATCCCTGCGGGTCGGTGGAAATCTGCGGGAAGAAATGTTGTTTTCTGAAGAATATATATGTCACTGTACTGACATGTATCCTGCGTTTGTTTTTCAGGAGGAGAACGAGAAAAAGGCACTAAAGGAGCCTTCAGACACAGAGCCAGCATCAGCAGAGAGGTACGCTACTATCTTCTGACTATCTCCACGAGAGTGGATTTGAAGTGGCTTAAAAACTCATTCTAAATTCTCTGTCTCATTAGTGTTGCACGTAAAAGAAGGGGGCCCTTAAAGCACATCAAGTTTGGAACCAACATCGACGTGTCGGACGAGAGGAAGTGAGTTCACAGAGTCCGAAACTATGTTTGTTTACTGTATTTTTTTAATCTAATCTCGTGACGTCCTCGCGGGTTAAAGGTGGAAGCAGCAGCTGCAGGAGCTCAGCAAACTCCCCGCCTTCGCCCGGGTCGTGTCCGCCGGGAACCTGCTCAGCCACGTGGGTCACACCATCCTGGGCATGAACACGGTTCAGCTCTACATGAAGGTTCCGGGCAGCAGAATACCAGGTCCGTGTCTCCTCGCGCCGTCAGACGCTGCACTGTGGGCTGTTTTTATTATTATTTTAGGTGTTTTCCAGTGACGCTGATGTCTGTGCCCCGCAGGTCACCAGGAGCACAACAACTTCTGTGCCGTGAACATCAACATCGGACCTGGAGACTGTGAGTGGTTCGCCGTGCCGGAGCCTTACTGGGGGGTGATGAGCAACTTCTGTGAGAAGTAAGAACTTTTTTATTTACCTGAACACACACACACACTCAGTTCTGTCATCACTGATTTATTCATCTGACGCATCTTTTAAGGAATAACATTAACTTCCTGATGGGCTCGTGGTGGCCGAACCTGGAGGATCTGTACGAGGCCGACGTGCCCGTCTACCGGTTCATCCAGCGTCCGGGCGACCTGGTGTGGCTCAACACGGGGACCGTGCACTGGGTGCAGGCCATCGGCTGGTGCAACAACATCGCCTGGAACGTGGGGCCTCTCACTGGTACGCTGCGATTATTATGGGATGTGGGAGGTGTTTGCAGAGCACACAGGTTCTAGGGGAAAAAAAGAGGAGCCGCTCCGTGATGCATTCAAGAAACCTCGTAAATTTCATTATGTTCATCATAAATTCTGCCAAAAAAAGATGCACCACAAATTATGTTGGCCTTGGAGAGGAAATGATTGTTTTTATAAAAGCAATTATGGATAAAATATAATTTTTTTCTTTTGAATAGTCACAGTTTGACCAATCAACATACACTTGTGTCACTCACAGACGTAGGATCTAAAAAGTCGGAACTATGACAGAGTTCTTGCGTTCACACAATATTTCGGTGCAAAAAAAGTGGATATTTTCCCAAAAATACTATTTAACTACATTTACATTGCTAAATGTGATCTGATTTCCCTTAAATCTTCTCTTTAGTTGTGTCTGCATTATAGATTTACAAAATGATGGAGCACAACGATGTGAAAATATGAGTTAACTGCTCCAATAAGAAAATGTCAACTATTGTCAACAGTGATTATTATTCCCCAAAATGTTTAATAGCAAAAAGAACTAATGTTAATTCAATAGCGTTTTTAAGATGCTAATAAGATACAAAATATATAAAGTTTTGTTTTCATGCATGTAAATCTAAACCTCTGTGTTTTCAGCTCACCAGTACAAACTGGCCGTGGAACGTTACGAGTGGAATAAGCTCCAGAGCGTCAAGTCCATGGTTCCCATGGTGCACCTCTCCTGGAACATGGCTCGTAACATCAAAGTGTCCGACCACAAGCTGTTTGAGATGATCAAGTAAGTCACAGACTCGGGGGGTTTTGTGTGAACTCTTACTTGTTTGTTTTTTGTGACATTTTGTGTGTGTGTGGTGGGTTTTCTCCGTCACAGGTACTGCCTGCTGCGGACGCTGAAGCAGTGTCAGTGGGTGAAGGAAGCGTTGACCTCGGCCGGTAAGGAGACGGTCCTGAGGCCGAGGACCAGGGACGAACCGGCTCACTACTGCACCATCTGTGAGGTGAGTAGCGGGGGATTATTGTTGCCTTAAATCCTGAATAACACTCAACTGAAAAACAGATTTTAGACACTTAACTTAAAAGGAGATTTTATGATGCCAGTCTTTTGTTCAGATGTGAATCTGTGTTGGTGGGGACATCTGCTGGTGCAACACTTCCATTACTCGCCGTGCAGCAGCAGATCCAGGATGTGTGTGTAGATGACACCATGACTCTTGTCTTCATTCTGCAGGTGGAGGTGTTTAACCTGCTGTTTGTGCGCCGCGAGCTCCTGTCGAAGAAGCAGCACGTGGTTCACTGTCAGGACTGTGCGAGGAAAGGCAGCGCCACGCTGGACGACTTTGTGGTGCTGGAGCAGCACAGGATGGACGACCTGATGCAGGTCTACGACCAGTTCACATTAGTAAGTGCTCGTCATGGCGACTGAGGCAGAGCTGCACACTGGAGACACTTCCTCCTCTTACCAAGTTCAGACTGAGACATGTTGTTATTCATGTTGATTTAAGTTTCTACTTAAACCTGTCTTTGTGTTCAGTGCAGTTAAGCCTCACTTTAATTTAAATGAATGTATCTGCTCTTTAATAACCATTCACCCTCCTGATAAACCATGTTGTTCAACTGCTACGTTACACTTTTGTCACAGTGACTTATTTATTGAGATGCTGATGCCTCGTTTAATCTGTATGTTTTAAAGTTTTAATCTCATGATGATAATCATCACAAAGTTGTGCCTAATCCTGAAACTCTCCGCACTGCTCATGCTGAGTCACCACAGTCGTGACAAAAACACACTAATTCGTTCTTTAATAAGAGTTTTTTAAGGGATTAAAAATTGGATTAATGCGAAAACAATTATTGCTACTGATTATTTAGCAGCTTTATTATTATTTTTTACATATTTTTTTACAGGCTTCTGTCTACAGTTTTTGTGTGAAAAATAATTAATTTAATAAATTATGATGGAAAAAATACACCACATGGACTGTATGTGGGTGACTTAGTGAAATATTAATGTTTATCTCCTTTTGATTAACATATTAGAAGTGCTTTTTGTAATATCATATTTTTTTTATCTTGTGTGAGAAAATTCAAACTCAGTCCTTTTTTTAAAATCCAGTTTGAGTTCTAATTGTACAGCCTAGAAGCTCAACACAGCATCTGAAGTACTTACTGTGTCGTCCAGCAGAGGGCGCAGTGATTCCAGCTTAATCGTAAATCCATTTGGAAGTATTTCCTGTTCTACACACATCAGTGTATTACAAGAATTGGACAGAAAACCTCCCTCTGGCTTGCAGCAAGTTTATTTCCCGGTGGCCACTCATGGTACTGCAAGAGAAAATACTCAAACAAAAAGACACCTGTGTAAAACATTTATAGCATTTATAGATTTAGATTTTTATATTCTATATTTTAATTTACAAGGTTTAGTTTACATAAAACCATAACTGTCATAAAATATCTTTATTTCCCCAATTGAATGTCATAGAATTGAATATTTAACTTATCTTGAAAGAAAAGTCACAGAATGTTCATTAGATCTTAATATTTGGTGTGGGGGGAGTGGCATTATGTGATGTACTTTATTTCTATATAAAATAAAAGCATTACAGACACACGGCATTAACAACAGAAGTAAATCAAGCTCGCTGTTCCACTATCACCAGAAACGATAGACTCCTAATGTCATGTGACATTTGTGTGACACTGTTTGTGTTTTGCTTCTTGTGATGCGTTCAGTGACGCCGTCTAATCCTCGTGTCGTTCTCCCCCCGCTCAGGCTCCTCCCCTTCACTCATCCTCATCTTGACATTAGGCGGCGTCCGCCGCGGAGCCGCTGACGCCCGCCACACAGGAAAAATGGCTTTTTTCTTTTCTTTTTTTTGGAGTTTTTCAAACAATGTGTTGAAAGAAAAAAGGAACAGAACAAGCATCCACACATGCACGGACCATTTCTGATATTCAGGAAAGCCAAGGCCGTCTCCCCCAACCTGCCCCGCCTTCCCCCGCCCTCGCCACTGCCCCTCCCGTATGGCTGGTCTCCATAGCGACGGCTGGAGGCTGAGTGTGTCTGTCTATGCAACCTGTTTTGAAAGTGCTGGGGCCTGGCCCTTCCAAAGGGGGGCGCTGCTGCTGCCGCAGCCACCGAGCTCGCTAACAGGACTCGTCCCCCCTCCCCCCCCCAATGACAATGGTTCAGCCCTGTTTTACTGGAGGACTTAATCAAAGGCGGTTGGGAACGGGGGGCCGAGGGGGGAGGAGCTCCCGGATTCTTTAAATGCGTGACAGAAAAATGTTGGTGTTTTTTTTGTAGATACTTGTTAAACTGACACAACTGGCAACACCACACGTAAAAGACTACTGACTTGACAACCTCTCTCTCTCTCTCTCCCTCTCTCTCTCCTTCCTTCTCTTCTGGTGACAGGATGAAAATGTCGGCTTTGATTTCTCGTTATTTCCCCGCCCCCCCCAGGAGCACGAGCCTAACTGCTCTTTTTCTATAATAGATAGTAATTTTTCTGACTCTTTGGACAGCAAAATCCCCCACCCACCCACCCCTCTTAAAAAAAGAAAAAAAAAATTTGTAATGTGAAGAGTTTAGGTGATTTTTTTTCCTCCCTTTTTTCCGTTTTTCTTTACTTTTTATTTGGTGTTTTTTATACAGCTTTTATGTTTTATCTTTGTGTTCAAAAACTGTTTTTGTTTCTTATGTAAAAGAAAAAGATAGAAAAATATGTAAAAAAAAAAACAAAGAAAAACAAAAAAAAACTACTAGCCAAGTCACAAAGAAAATGGGTTGCACATAGACTTATGGAATAAAGTTTAATTTGTGATTTTGTTGTTTCTAATCTTGATGTAAATTTACACTATTTATAAATACATATTTATTGCTTGAAAAAAAACAAAAACTTTGTGGATGGAATGCTGTTATTTTTTCCAGAGTACCTGCCATTAAAATTTGAAGGAGTCCTCTGTCATTTTAACACGACTCCTCCTACATTTTCTAAATATATATAAATAAAAATTTGCTTAGCAAAGCATTGTGTACAGAAACGGACGTTTAAAAAAAAGTTTGTTTTATTTGTTTTGAAGAATGTTTTATGACGAGTCAATAAACACAAAAAAGTTGTCAAATGAGCCGCAGTTACAGTACATTTGTTTACATTTAAAGACGAATAGAGACGTGAGAGCGAGCGCGGGCCTGAAACCCAGCAGACAATGTAGCTGTAGACTGACACACAGAATCCTACACTGTATGCCAGGTCCAGAACTCGCTCACAATCCTTGGTTTACATTTAAAAAGTCAAAGAAAAACACATCATGATTCCTGTGTTGACGACGACGCGACGGCTGCCAGCAGAGACCCAGTAGCCAGATGTAGCTGCTGTCAGCCCCACAGGATCTACACTGACTACTGAGCAACCGCTGCTGCAGCCCCCCCAGAGCCAAGATGGCCGCCCCTCCCGTTCAAACATCTCAGCCAAGACGGGAAGTCGACGACGAGGAGGGAGGAGGAGACTTCACGCAGAGGGAACGCCACAAACGAGCAGGTTTCCCGCGGTTCATTCCAGCGTGTCGTCGACTCACTGATGAAGTGAACGGGAAGTATAGCAGTTGTTCAAAAGTGGAAAATATAGCACTTTAAACCCTTTTTTATGTACATGAAAGTAGAGGAAATACAGCTTTTACAAATGCGAGAGTCCAAAATGCTTTTTTTTTTGTTTTTTAAATTTAGATTTTATGCTCAAATCAAGTTTTTAAAGAGAACATTTGCCAAATGATTATTTATTATTATTATTATATAGTTATTAAGTGACTTGTTTTGATTTAAACTGACTCATTTCAAATATTTTTGACAGAGCGTTGTCAAATCATAATTATTTTTCCATGTTTCGTATCTTTATATATCTTATTTACACATTAACTTTGCATCACGTATTTATTCTGTTGTGAACTACTGAATATTTACGATATACTTTGAAATATTGTCCCAAATATCACTATCATGATTATAGTCATGAGTTGTACTTTACTTAACATGGAGCGGCCCCCTCCTGACCCCTGAGGTCACCTGAGTTTGAGACCCCTGCTTGTAAATTCACTTGGAATAAAGTTGACGTCTGTTTTTCCCTGAGAAAAACTGAATTGGAGCTGCTCTTATTTTGGAAAAACTGCGCAGCGAAACGATGAGTTCTTGACATTTTGGACTCTCAAAACATCATTTTTTTTTTTTTACATCTTTTTCTTCACATGAATGTATTCTGAAACAAGTTAAAGAGGAGCTAATGTCCACTTCTCGTCCCCCCCCTCTCTTCCAGCATGGTACGGTCCCTCTGCTCCCACACTGAAACCAAGATGGCTGCCTGAGGTGTCCATTTTGTCCGCCACACACACCGATGACGATGACGACGGCGCTCCTCTTCTTCATCGCCGCGGCCTCGTGTGAGTCCTGCAAAACAATATAATTATAATGATTAGAATGATTGAGTAAATGTGTGGGAAATGAAGTGTAATATGTGAGTGCCGTCACGTGTTGGTATGAGCTGCAGCTTTTCTCTCTCTTCACCCACAGACGGTGTCAGTGTAGTGGAGGCACACAGGAAGAAAACCGTGAGTGGGCGTGGATTCGAGGAAACAAGATGGCAGTTTTTTTTTAGCGCGCGCATCAGTTAAAAAAGACGGAGTCTTCCTGTCGGCTGTCTGCGACGACAAAGACAGGAAACGTTTCGAGACACAAGTGGAATGATATGTTTTAAAAAAAAAGAGAGGGAGGACGTTTATTATAAAGAACTGTAAAGTCTCATTTATCAGGGCTTTTCAGACTGGAACACAAGGAAAAAGTGGTTTTCTGCCACTTAAACCAAAGTCTGAATGTATATTATTGACTCCTGCTTGAGTCTATTGTTTGTTAAGAATGTGTTTTGCCACATTATCTCACTAAACTTAAAAGTCTGCAGACTGCTCACGCTCCCACACCAAAGTCCATCGAAAAAAGTCATGATTTTAGCCGGCGGGGGGACATGGGAGCTGCTGGTGTGCTGCTGCCTCGTGTGGTCACTTTGTGTCACTGAAGTCAATCTAAACAAAGGATTTCAAACACAGAATTTTATAAAATAACTTAAAATAACACGTTTTGATTGGATTAACGACTCCTGTGTGCTGTGATGTTAAAATCACTGATTTTCTCCATGGGGTTTGGTGTGGGAGAGTGAGTGTTTTACAAAAGGACACAGATGTCAGTTTATGGTCCTAAAAGGCAAAATAAAGTGACAAATAGACTTAAGTTCGACTTAAAGACTTAAAGAAATGACTTTCATGTCATCATATGACGTGTTATTTTGGCTCCGGCTGCCAAGACGAGGGAGGGAAAAAAAGAAAAGGAAAGTAGGAATAGTTCTTTAAGTCTGCTCTCCCTATTTTCCACTTATATCATGTGTGAAGTCTGGCGCAGCTCCAGCAGAAAGGTATGTGAACTCTGCTTGGCCCGGAGCCCCCGACACGCTTCAAATCCAGATCCAGACGGCCTAACAATGTCTCCCTGTGTCGAGTGAGGAAAAGAGGGGGGAAAAACAGCGAGACACACAGAGAGAGAGGGAGAGAGGGAGTTAAACCAGCAGAGCGATCCATTCCCTCCCCCTCCTCCTCCTCCTAATTTTCCCCACTTTTCCTTCCTTCCTGTTCCCTCCATCCCCGCGCCGCGCTCCCTCGTTTCCGCCTTTGTGAGAAACACACAGGTGGCCCTGACTGCTAATTTTAACCGGGACGATTGTGCGCCCGTGTTTCCCACAGCTATGTATAGAGACGCCTACAATAAACCAAGTAGGTCAGTGTGAGACACACACACACACACACACACACACCAGGCCCTGACCTCTAAAAAAAATGTCCGACTCTCCATTCATCCACTCCCACCTCTGCTGCAAATGAGCCTCCTCTGATTGGCCGCCGCCGCGAGCCAATGACGGCGCAGCTTCCTGCTGCCCATTCATAAACCCAGGGTCATTGAGGATAATGTGGTATGAAGGCACGTGCAGAGGGGAAAAAAGGAGGAGGAGCAAACACACTTTTTATTGTGTCATTGTCTTTACAGAACAGCCCACGAGTAGTGAACTTAAAAGACTTTTTTTGAAGGTTTTAATGCTGTTTTTATGCATATTAATGTGAGCAGAATTTGCACTAATGTTGCTGACTGTTAGCCACAAGTTGCAAAAAGCAAATTCCTCCTCGTGTGTTTCCACCACAGAATCTCTTTGTGCTAAATTAGCAGAAAAGTCAATGGGATTCAGTTTTGCAAATTGAATTTTGCTTAAAACTAACACTGCCTGCACATTCCTGAGTGTTTAATGAGTAATGAGTTAAGGTGTGACCGTCTCATACTATCTCACTCCTTAAACACACACACACACACTGCAGTGTTGTCTCTCCATGTTGACCTCTTTCAGTATTAACACTTCTTCCCCTCCTGAGTTACATGTTTATTTATAGAAATCGGTAACTGAAGTCTTATTTGGAGCCTAACGTGTGACATCCAGGGATTAACAGTGAGAGAGGGAGCAGGCAGGTGAGCCCGCTCAGCGCTCATTGATCACTTAGAGGAAGCGTTTTTAGTGAAAAAGCTGTTTAAAGCTGATTCTCTTTCCAATAAACAGTGGTGGACAACAGAGGAAGTCTACGATAACATAAGAACACGTTTGCTGCTTTTTCTCACTGTTAAAAACACATGTTTCTGCCTGGAAACTGAAGTTTCCCTCACCTGCACCAAACTCCATGGAAAAAATCAGCGATTTAAGCTCACGGGGACACAGGAGCTTCTGGTCTGCTGCTGCCTCGTGTGGTCACTTTGTGTCACTGAGGTGAGTCTTAACAAAGGATTTCAAATGCCGAATTTTACAAAATAACTCATTTGAATTTACTGATGGAGGCAGCAGTGGATCAACAACTCCTGTGTTGCTGTGATGTTAAAATCGCTGGTTTTCTCTATGGGGTTTGGTGTAGAGAGAGTGATCGGTTTTCACAAAATTCCATTTCCAGGCAAAAAAAAAGTCTGTTTAATGATTATTAGGTGCGTCCTTTGTTCAGTGGCTCATGTAAACCCCCTGAAAATATACATATTATCACAAAATCCATCCTTTAAATTGATTATAAATTGACTTTTAGTGATTAGATGGCAGATTATTCCTTATTTAAAAACCCGCAAAAGACAAAAACTGATGGCTTTAGATGAGTTGTGTGATGGCGAGGCATGTTTGCGATGGAATTTACATGATGGCAAAGGAAAAAGAGGTGCTACCCGTTGCCGTGGAAACGGGGGGAGTAATTAGCAACGAGTGCTGTTCAGAGGGAAAAGGGAGAGTGTGAGAAGAGTGTGATTGTGTGTGTGTGTGTATAAAAGAGACGTCGGCGTGTTTTTAAGGACATGAGGACGTGCTGTGATGTCCTCAGGTGTCTCTACACACCGGCGTGGACACACACGTCCTCCGTCCTGCTCACTCACTTATGAATTTAAAGACTTTTTTTTATTTTTTTTTATTGAACTGATTCCCAAACGTGTTTGAAGAGGAAGTGTGAGTTTGGAAAAGCCGGGTTCAGCTGTTGATCTGGCTCAACGCTGCTGCTGCTGCTGCTGCTGCATGTGTCCATCCATCTGGTGATGGTGGTCATGTGACACTGTTTTAATGTCTGGTGCATTGTGGGATGTCCAGGATTTAAACTCCAGATTTTTGAACAAAGCCTTTTTTCTGGTGCCAGTCATTTTAGATTTTTCTCAATTTTCTTTGCTTAAGTTTGGATTCAACAATAAATGACATGTTAAAAGGGCGTACATGTAATTGTTCTATAGAAATAATTCATATTTAACCGTTAGACACACTGGAAAATGAAGTTTGCGTTGCTTTGGGAACCAGCTCACGCTCCCACACCAAACCCCATAAAGAAAATCAGCGATTTTAACGTCACAGCTGTGACAGCACACAGGAGCTGTTGATCCACTGCTGCCTCCGTCACTAAGTTCAAATGTCCTATTTTGTTAATTTGGTGTTTGAAATACTTCGTTTAGATTTACATCACTGACACAAAGTGACCACACGAGGCAGCAGTAGACCAGCAGCTCCTGTGTTCCCATGAGCTAAAATCGCTGGTTTTCTCTATGGAGTTTGGTGTGGGAGAGTGAGAGGTTTAAGTTTTCAGTTAAAAACAAAGATATATTATATAGTTTTTTAAAATATTTTTACACATATTTATACATCACAATAAAGGACTGCTAACTAATGATTATTTTCCTAATCCATTAATCTATCAATCTGTTTGTTTGGTCTATAAAACGTTTTAATGATTTCTTTGTTATATGGAGCAAAAAAAGAGGAAAATATTCACATTTAACAAGCTGAAAAATGTTTAAAAACTTCATTTAATAATCGATATTCATGTTAAAAAAACTTTAAAAAATGAGAGGAAAATAAACAATTTGCGTCCTTGCATTGTGTAATTGCCTTTAAATAAATAAATAAACTTTTATTTTGTACTTTAGGTAAGGGCCTTTCTACAGGAGCCCGGATGGACAAAACCAGCCAGAGTGTGAGTTTACAATTTGCATTTTTATGTCACTATTTCCTTTTAAATCTTCATTTATGAAGTTTTAATCGTGAAAAAAAACCTTCTCCCTTTTGTTCGCCCAACACCCGACGCCTCGTCCATCACTCGCTCGTCTGCGGCAGCTAATGGCCGCCCCACGCGAGCGACGACGCTAAGAACAATTATGCAGATGTGAGCTAAAACCACTTTGATGGTATAATCCAACAATCAGTCCATTATAGTAATTGTCGTTAGTGAGTGGGCGATTATGGTTTCAACACATTCTGATGAACCCGGCACAGCTCGGCTGGTATTATGCAAATCTGACGAGGCCCGTGTTCCTGTGTCAGACTGTCACTGTGTGTGTGTGTGTGTGTGTGTGTGTGTGAGACCACCTGAGGGTCTACAGGAACACTTTGACAGAAATGATGGACTGAATTCATTACTTTTTTTAAAGGAGCCAAAAACAAGGAGAGGGGAAGTTTTGGATGTTTCATTTTCCAGATTTATATTTGATCTCATGTGTCCTCGCGGAACATGAATAACGTACTTTTTTTTTTTAAATAGATATTATCACATATTAAGATTGTCAAAAATTGCACCAAACCCCAAAGAGAAAACCAGCGATTTTAGCGCACGGGGAAACAGGAGCCGCTGGTCCACTGCTGCCCCGAGTGGTCACTTTGTGTCACTGGCGTGAATCTGGACGAAGGATTTTAAACGCCGAATTCGCAAAAATGACTCATTTGAACTTACAAATGAAGGCAGCAGTGGATCGACAGCTGAGTGTGCGCTGTGATGTAAAATGGCCGGTTTTCTCTATGGAGTTTGGTGCAGGGGATAAAATGGTTGACAAATCTTCAGTTTATAGTCAGAAAAAAGGTTTTCTAACAGTGAACTAATGTCCAGAATACACTCTGAGGATGTCGTAGACTTCAGCATGTGCAGATATTATTAGTTCAGTGGCTAAAGTCACCTCTTCCAGGTGTGTGTTCCTGCTCGTAGCCATGTTTCCATTTAATAATGTGGTGATTTTTGGTCACCGTTGGTCCAGTGACGATCGATCAGTTCATATCTTTTGTGCACTGTGATATTTCCTCATCTTCTCTCCTCTCTCCGCTGCCTCTTCTGTTTTTCTTTCTTTTTGGTTTTCGCTGCACTCCACAGATATTTGAATGTCACACTCGGCGCTGAGGTCACGTGACCTCTTTGTCCGCTCGTAACGGCATCAGCTGGGAACTTTTGTAAATGTCATGTGAGGAGGCAACATGTCAGCTGCTCCAGTAATGTGGTTAACTTAAAGAGGAAGACCAGGAATGTGTCCCACACACTCAGTCCCAGTCCTCCTCCTCCTCCTCCTCCTCGTCGTCCTCTTCCTCCTCCTCCCCCTCAGTCATGGGTTCTCCACTGGGTAATCGCATACCAAAAACACAAGAATTTCCCCCTCTCTCTTCTCCAGGCTGGGGCTACCCCCACCACCACCACCACCCTCCTCCCTCCCCTCGTCTACAGCGTCAATCTGACCTGACTTCACCACAGAACCAACCGGAAACCGTCCGAGTTTCTGCTTTCTAATTAAAAGCATTTACCACTTTAAGTGGAATAAATACAAAACACAGTGTTTAGTCGTCCAAATGGATCATTTCTTATGTATAATTAACTAAATATCTACAAAATTATCATCTTTTGGACCAAACTGCACTTAAATCCACTGATTTATCCACCGTTTGTGTCACTTTGTACGGCACTCACTCTCCCACACCAAAGTCCATAGAGAAAATCAGCGATTTTACCTCACTGCATACAGGAAGTCGTTGATCCACTGCGGCCTCCATTACTAAATTCAAATGTGATATTTTTGTGATTTCGGCGTTTGAAGTCCTTTTTTTAGGTTTATCTCAGTGACACAAAGTGGCCACACGAGGCAGCAGTGGACCAGCAGCACCTGTATCCACATGAGCTTATATCACTCTTTTTTTCAATGGACTTTGGTGCAGGAGAGTGAGCAGACTTGTTTTACAACTATATATTGTTTTTTTAAAAAACTAAATTGACCTTTAATGGTGCTCCACTATTGCGAGCATTATTTTGAAGGAGTACACCGGAAGTAACCTGTTGATCGCGGCTGAGTTGACGCCGCTCGTGGCAGCGTTTGGTTCCCAAACTGCTCTTAATGTGAAAAATACAGAGAAAACACCGGGCGCATTCCTGAGACCCGGAGACAGCCATGCCAACCGTGACAGTGTGTGTGTGTGCGTGCGTGCGTGCGCGTAAACTGTGCGTCTCTGCGGGGGTGGAGAGCTTGGAGACCACACACTTTGCGCATTGCCCCACACACACACACACACACACACACAGTTGGTTCGACACATTAAAGTTTGTAAATGTAAAAAAAAAAACACAGCTCGGTGTTGATCCACGCGTCAGATGTGACCGCGGACAAAATCCCGTCACGTTGACGCGTAAAAACCCCGGGTTCTCGCCGGGAGGAGAGAGAGTGAAATGTGCTCCCCGCAGGAGCCCCGCATGGCCCGAGCTGAGCCGAGCGTCCCCGAGGTGATGAGGTGGACTCGGGCCAAAGTGTCACAGCGGACACGACAAAGACAAACAACAGCACGGCTCCGTTTATCCCGGGTTTTCTTTTTTCTTTTTCTTTTTGTCTTCAGATCACACGCAGCCGCCGCCGCCGCCGCGCGTTGCGCAATCGGCGCGGTCAACAAGTCTGCGGTGCCGCCGCGAGAGAAAAGTGTGACAAAGTGTGCGCAACAATATCAACAACACGGACAACACGCACACGCGCGACCGTGAGGGGGGAAAAACACGCTGTTATTTCCTCCCGCGAGGAAAAGTCTCGTGTGAAAAGCGGCTCCACTTACCGTGACTGCGTCTGCTGCATGGCCGCGTGTCCCCACCGCCACACTCACTCTGTGTGTGTGTGTGTGAGTGTGTGAGAGCGAGTGTGTGAGGGAGAGCGAGACACAGAGAGAGAGAGAGACACAGAGAGAGAGAGACAGAGAGAGAGAGAGAGAGAGCGTGTGTGTGCGCGCAGAGGACGCATTCCAATACTAGAGGTCGAAAGCGCATGCAGCGCGACACGTCAACTCGTGCACACGCCATATCATAAAGAGATTGTTCTAATCCAGTTGCTGGATCTGAGTCTGGAACCGGGTCTGACTCAGAATCTGGGTCTGACTCAGAATGTGTATCTGGATCAGAGTCATAGTCTGGACCTGGACCAGACTCTGACTCTGCATCTGGATCTTACTCTCACCCTCACTCTAGATCTAACTGTGGGCCTGACTCTGGTTCTGGGTCTAGATTTGACATTGGATCAGACCGTGGATTCGATTCTGGTTCAGACTTTGACTCTGGATCCGACTGTGGTTCTTGATCTGGATTTAACTTGAGATCAGACTGCGGGTCTGACTCTGGTCCTGGATCTAGTTCAAACTCTGGATCTGGATCAGATTCTGGGTCTAGTTCTGACTCTTGATCAGACTGTGGGTCCGATTCTGACTCTGAATCTGGATCAGATTCTGGATCTAGTTCTGACTCTAGATCAGACTGTGGGTCCGATTCTGACTCTGGATCTGGATCAGATTGTGGTATTGATTCTGGTCCTGGATCTGGTTCAGACTCTGACTCTGGTCCTGGATCTGGTTCAGACTGTGTTTCAGGATCTGGATTTAATTCTAGATCAGGCTATGGTTCTGACTCTGGTTCTGGATCTGGTTCAGACTCTGGTTCTGGATCTGATGCTGTTACCAATGTCACAAACGCTCGTAACAAAGTTATTAACTTAACAAAATCGTTACTAAAGTGAAAAACAAGAATCTTAACTCAGATCGTGATAAGTCGCGCAGTCCTGGAGCGACTGGAGCGACACGGCTCCCCCTGGTGGCTCTTCAGAATAAAACACTAGCACTGTATGATGGTGAAATCCAGTGACGTGAAATTTTCTCCAGTCGCGATTATCTCGCAAATGATTTTTATCGCGACGTGCGATGATGTCATACCATGTCCCGCCCCCTAGAGGGCAGAAGAGAGTGGAGTCCCTGCTTTTATGAGCAGTTTCTGCAATTGTGAGCGTTTTTCAGCCGCTTTTCTCGTCTCATTTGTTCACAACGCGTCGCTCACGTTGTTTTTAAAGCGTATTATGGGCAAAAATCACTGATCTCGTAATGAGAAAAAAGGCAAAATCCTGTGTACATATATATATTTATATATCGTATAATATGCTGTAAAAAAGCAACGTCATTTTAGCTGAGTCATGCTGTGGTATTTGCGTGAAATGTCTGTAGGAGGTAAATTAGCGTCAGCAAAAATGAGATTTGAACAGATTTTAAAAAATTGCGCAAAATGACTGTTTTTTTATCGGTAGCTGCTCGAGGTTAGTGTCAAGGTTTTATATCATTACCTTGAACAATTTTAAAAAATATATATTATACAATGAAGCTGTGGGTGAGTCAATGAGTGAGTGAGTGAGTGAGTGAGTGAGTGAGGGAGGGTCACCTGCTGCTGCTGATAGAATAAAAGAAGATGATGGAAGTGTAGTAGAGTGAGGGTGAAGTTGTGATGGAGGGATGATGATGATGATGATGATGATGATGCATGTGGGGAGCATGGACACACATTGTGAATGAATGAATGAATGAATGAATGAATGAATCCTGCAGCAGCAGCAGCAGCAGCTTCAGGCTGTGACACAGAGAGTGTCTTTTTGTCTGCAGTGGAATGAAGGAAAGAGCCTGGAGGATTGTTGTACTCCTGCTGCTGCTGCTGCTGCTGCTGCTGTTGCTGCTGCTGCTGCTGCTGCTGCTGCTGCTGCTCAACAACAGCACTGACACTCGTGGTGTTTCATTTCTCTGCTCTGCAGTGGTGGAAAAACGTGCACGGAGCAGGAATACAAATGATAACACACAGAAACATGAGGTGCTTACCCAGCAAAGGCTTCATCCAGACTGTTAAAAAAGCCCCAGAACAAAACCCAGACGCAGTGATGTGATCACACTCTCTCTCTCTCTCGCTCTCTCTCTCTCTCTGTCCAGTCGTCCTCTCCATCCCTCTCTCTCTCTCTCTCTCTCTCTCTCCCTCTCTGTGCTCTTCTCAGTCTCCACACTCATCTTTTAAGTCGACCAACCTCTCCAGTGATCAATGGACAGCCGGCAAAGCAGAGCTCCACTGCCTCCACCTCCTCCTCCAGCTCTCTCTCTCTCTCTCTCTCTCTCTCTCTCTCTCTGTGTGTGTGTGTGTGTGTGTGTGTGTCACTCAGAAAAGAGGAGGCTTCCAACCCACACACACCACTCTCCAGAGCTCTCAGCCTCCACAGTGCCTCATCAGTTGACCACTCCACACCCCCACGCATCACTTGTTTGCATGTGTGTGCGCACACCTACTCACACACACACACACACACACACACAGGTTTGTGCAGCTATTCTTCTGAGAACACATTAACGTCCACTCATGTGTAATCACTAATCTTAATAAATCTTATTATTCGTCCCCCGGGTTCGTCAGGACAGAAATACAGGTTCTGGCCTCATTAGGACCAGGTTTTTGGTCTCCACGAGGACCACTGGTCCTGACAAGGTCAGTGTTTAGGACAGAAACACACACACACACCGTGTTTCACTGTCACCTGAGGTTCATGATGAGGAGGAGGATGAGGATGAGGATGAAGGCTTTACATTTGTCAAACACAGTTTTTTTTACATAACATCCCAGAATGACAGAAAAAAAACGACTTTTGCTCCATTTCCTGCAGCAAAATCTGACATAAATGAAAAATAACCTGATAAGAAATCATCTTTTACGTCTAAATGTTTACTTTTTAAATGTTTGTTTATGGTTAATTTGTTTTTTTTTTTTTATTATTTTATTGTTTATTCAATTTCTATTTTGTATATTTTATATTGTTGTTTTTATTTTTGTATTTTCCTCCAAAGTTTTGTTTATAGCATTATTATATTCTTATTTTATTGCTTACTCTATATTCTTATTTTAACTTGTTTTATTCTTTATTCTATTCCGATTCTTGTATTTTTAAATATATTATATTTTTAATTAGTTTTATTGCTCATTTTGTTCCTAATGTTTTATGTTTATGATCTTATTATTTTCTTATTTTATTGCTTACTCTATATTCTTATTTTAACTAGTTTGATTCTTTATTATATTCTATTTTTAATCTAGTTTTATTGCCTATTTTGTTCCTAATTTTCCATGTTATTTTTCTTATTATTTTTATCTTATTCTATTACTTTTATGTTCTCATTTTAACGTGTTTTATTGTTTACTCCATTCCTATTTCATATTTATATTGTATCTCGTATTTAATGTTTATTCTATTTATTCTATTTTGTATCTTATTTTCTCATTTTCATGTTATTTCATTATTGATTCCTATTCTTTATCTTCTTCAGTTGCTTATCATGTTTTTTTTAATTCAGTTTTATTGCTTATTTTTTTTACTTATATATTCTTATTTATATCTAGTTTTATTGCTTATTCTATCAGGAATATATTCCCTATCTTTTCTTTTTTTTATCTTGTTTATTGCTTATTTTATGGAATAAGATAAAAATAAGAATACAGGAGGAATAAGTTCCCCTGTATTCTTATTTTAATTTGTAGTATTGCAAATTCTATAAGGAACACAATTCTTCTACATTCTTATCTTTTGCTTATTCTATAGAATAATATTCAGATTCCTTCCATATTCTCAGTTTCAGCTAGTTTTATTCCTCATTCTCTTACTTGTATAATCTCATAGAAGGACTCTACTGTATCTCCTCTACAGAGTTATTTTATATCTTGTTTTAATGCTAATTCTTTCCCTCTTTTCGTCACTTTTTAACCTCTGACCTTCTGTTGCTGCTGTTGCGTGCGACTCTCCCTGATGTAAAATAAAATCACGTCGTCTAATCTTTATTTGCGCGTGTGAATCGTTCAACAGCTTTCGAAGCTGATCTTGAATTAAGAGAATGTGAGGAACCTGCACTGCACCAGTGTTATAAATAGTGGTCTAAATTCATGCTGTTCACTCAGTGTGTGTGTGTGTGTGTGTGAAGCGGAGGAGAAAAACCAGCACATGAGAAGAAAACACAGGCGATTCCACCGGTGGCATCAGCGACGCTTAAATCTCAGAAACAGCCATAAATCATACATGTTTTTTGGTTGTTGTTTTTCAAATAAATAACGTAAACTGGGGCCAGAAATGTGTCCTGCTGCGTTCAAAAAAAAGTCAAAGAGAAAGAGTGTGATGAGCAGCGGAGAGTGAGTGACAGCACGGCTGAACAGACTGACTGACAGCTGACAGATGCTGAGTGAAAACAGAATAATAATAATGACGATGGCTGCAGGAGGTCATAATTAAACCCTGACATCTTTATATCTTTATATCTTTATACATATTAATACGTCATGAAGGAGACGTTGCTTCGTGGCTCATAGTCCAGTTAGTTTCTAATAGTAAAACAGTATTTTCTTTGGCTGAAAACTGAAGTTTGTGAACCACTTACTCTCCCACACCAAAGTCCATTGAGAAAATCAGCGATTTTAGCTCACAGGGACACGGGAGCTGCTGCTCCAGTGCTGCCTCGTGTGGTCAGTTTGTGTCACTGAAGTTCATCTGAACAAAGGATTTCAAACCCAGAAGTCACAAAATAACACATTTGAACTTGATGATGGAGTCAGCAGTGGATCGACGGCTCCTGTGCGCTGTGACGTAAAATCGCTGCTTTTCTCTATGGGGTTTGGTGTGGGAGAGTGATTTGGTCAGAAAACGACAACAAACTTTCTAACAGTGAGATAACGCATTAAATGTAGGAAATCACTCAGAGCATGAATTGTCTTACGAGAGTCTACGTCACGCCGATGTGTTTACTCACGTCTTTGCTTTGACTTTTAAAAGGAAAAGTCATGGGTGATTATAGATGGAGGCCAAAAGAGCCGCTCGCACAGCAGACTCCAGACGTTTAATCATCATCCATAATAATAAAGATCACAGTCGTAGGAGGTGAATTTAATTGTCTGCCGTTGTTGCCGTGTGGACACGGTGTGAGACTGTGTAATAATCTTGGCCTCGGCTTGTTTCTGCTGCTCTCTTCTCTGGACCTGGACGCCGAGAACTCTTCATTAATAAACCGGCAGACTGTGCTCTCAAACTCTCTGTGGATGTCTTCCAAACTAATATTTCTCATCCTCTAACCTGAGCCTGTGAGGTTAAAGCTCTGGCTACACGGGGCAGGCTGTGCATAATACAGCTGACAGGCAAACAGGCTCCAGCAGAAAAGTGATTTCTGGCCTCAAACAACACAAAAACCTCATAAAGTTCATATTTGGAGCCGCACCGGAAGATCGGAGATGGTGGAGACGGTTTTTCTGCAATGGTTAAAATTGTAACAGAAAAAAATAATGTGAATGTTACATTTTACATTTGTGCACCAAAGTTCATAGAGAAAATGTGCGATTTTAGCTCACACGGACACAGGAGCTGCTGGTCCACTGCTGCCTCGTGTGGTCAGTTTGTGTCACTGAGGGAGAGTGAGCGGCTTACAAAGTAACACAGACTTTAGTGGATTTATAAATAAAGAAGTCATCGTCCAACACAGCCACTCACTTTCCTGTTGACAAACAAGCAAATTACAAAAATACAAGTTATTCAAATTGACACATTTCCTTAATTGAATTTTTAAAGGTCGATTCTTTGGTTTCTTTGTTCAGGTTGTTCCATCGACTGATTCCTTTCACAGAAATGCAAAGTTCCATCCGTTTAGTCCTTTATTTTTAAACAAATACAACTGATTTTATTTTATTTTATTTTTTTAAAAAAAGGGTTCTAACACTTTGAACAAAGACCCTTTTCACAAACATATTTTCTGTATAGTGGATCGTTAAGGCATCTTTTGTTGGGTTTTTAACACAACACAACACTTATTATGACCCTTATTGCACCTTACACCTGGCAAAAACTCAAACTATTAAAAACCTTTGTCAAAACAAAATAAAAACTAAAACTAATGAAAAATCCAAAACTTTATAACCTTGACTGCAAATTTCACAGACTGTACCTTTAACTGAGAAGTTGAAGTTGGGCCTGCTTGTTCAACTCATATCATCAATCCGTGCATTTATCCAGCTGAATCGTCGAGGTCATGATTTTCTTAGTGTAATGTGAGAACAACATCGGGCCAAGTACGCAGCCTTGAGGAACTCCTGTGTATAAAGAACAGGTTAAATCTGCTGTTTTGTGGTTTTGTGGTTTTATTTCACTCTCTCTCTTTGATCCACACAGTAAACACGCGGCTTAATTCAGACGTGAAAAGATGCACATAAACAGATTTTCCTGAACATCACTCACATGTTGCAGGATTCCTGGTTTTCTGGTTGTGTTGCACATAAAAGCAGCCATTTAGCCTCGGTGGTGGAGGAGGAGGAGAGGTGGCTCCGAGCCCCCAGTCATTTACATAGGTAATGGTTGGGGTGGTGCTCAAAAAATGTGCGGGGGTGGAAAATATACAGTGAGAGAGAGGGAGAGGGAGGAAGAGGGGGAGGAAGACAGAGAGGCAGAGAGGAAGATGGAGGTGTCAGGATCCTGAAACTCTCCAAAATGACGGGTAATTACATTTCAAATTACCGACGGGAGCAGGAGCAGACTCCCTGACTCGCTGTGCGGGGAAACGCATTAAAATCACTCATCATTTGTAGTGTTTCTGTGTTTCTGTGTTTGAGCTCGCGCTCATTTACATGAGTGAGAATACCAGCGTAAAGGGCCATTCCGCTGAAATACTAATCAGATTTACGAGTGCGCGTTGTTTTGTTTATTTGTCAGGGAAAAAAAAAACAAAACTTTTCCATAAACACAAATCAGTTCCAGCAGCGGACACAAAAATGCTGGGGTTGTGTTTATTGTTTATGGTTTATTTGGATTTTACATATATATACAAATGAAAATGGCCATGGACATGGAAACAAGCAGATTAACAACTCAATAAAACAGATGCAGCAGTCAGCTTGTGTGGACAGCAGGTGTAAACCAGAGCGGAATTTATGCATTAGCACATTTAAAAATGTGCTGTGGGTGGAGCCATCACTCTTCTTCTTCTACTAACTGTCCATTTGCACCACCGCGCTGACAGTCGTACAGACAGACACACAGACACACAGACAGACAGACAGACAGACAGACAGACATCAGATCACACACAGGATAATGCAGCAAGAAAAAGACATTCAAATGCACATTTAATACATTTAGTTTGGTTTATGATAATGAGATAAGATAAGAAAAGTTCAAGATAAGATAAAATAAGATAAGCTTTAAACAAGATAAGCTCAAGGTAAGATCAGGTAAAATAAGTTAAGTTAAGATAAGCTTTAGACAAGACAGGCTCAAGGTAAGATCAGGTAAGATAAGTTAAGATTACAAAATATAAGTTAAGTTAAGATAAGCTTTAGACAAGCTCAAGATAAGTTAAGTTAAGATAAGCTTTAGATAAGCTTTAGACAAGCTCAAGTTAAGTCAAGATAAGATAAGATAATGGAAGAGAAGTTTAAGATAAGACAATTTAATAGACGTTTAAGATAAGAGACAAGAGAAGATAAGTTAAGATAAGATAAGCTTTAGACAAAACAAGCTCAAAGTAAAATCAGATAAGATAAGTTAAGATAAGATAAGACAAGATAAGATAAGTTAAGATAAGCTTTAGACAAGCACAAGATAAGTTAAGTTTAGATAAGCTTTAGACAAGCTCAAGTTAAGTCAAGATAAGATAAGTTAAGATAAGGGAGAAGAAGCTGAAAATAAGATCCTCCCTCTTTAGTTGTCGCCTAAATTTGGTGAAACTAAGTTTCGTCTTTCTCCGCCCGTGTTTCACCTCAGGGGGCGCTACTGCCAACTCAACCCTAAACGAATGCATTAATTGATCCGGTTACATTTGCGGTGGGAGGAGCTGAGATGTGGTGGGAGGAGCTGAGAGCCTCATCAGAGCTGTGATGTTTGCAGATAAACTGATTGTTTATCTTCAATAAAAATGATTTGAATTTGACCTTGTGTACGCGTGTGTGTGTGTGTGTGTGTGTGTGTGTGTAGAGAGAGAGAGAGAATCGCCTCCTTTTCTATGTTTCTTTTCATTTGCTGCACTGGTCAGATTGTTGCTATGGAATGTGCTGTGGGACAAAAGGAGCGGAGATGCAGAAACTCAGTGACCTCCTGGAGAGGCCGCACTCTTTCTCTTTCTCCTCATACATGCTCTCTCTCTTATTCTTCCTTTGCCCCCCTCACTCACTCACTCACTCACTCACTCACTCTGTGTGTGTGTGTGTGTGTGTGTGTTAGACTTTGATGTGCTGCTGGTCCAGGTACTCTGGCTTGGCCTCTTTCTTCATTCCACAGTCTTTTTTTTTTTTTGAGGCTGTTCTTCCAGTCTTCGACAACACAGCTTGTGCATGCACCAAAAACACACACACACACACACACACACACACACACACACACACACACACACACAGACACACACACACTCTCTGCCGAGCAGGAATGTGTGGGAATCTCCCTCTGGCTACCTCAGTAACCTGCATGTGAAGCTGGTGAGAGGCCAAGAAGCCAACACACACTCCAGAGACTGAATGCAAATAGTGGAGAAGCTGGTTGGCTGCTCGTCTCACATCAAAGATCCTCTCCACATAGCTGTGCTCTGCGAGACATGCATCAACAACACACACACACGCATGTGTTTGTGTAGGAGTGTACGCCTACTACCAGTGTGTGTACGTGTGTGTGTGTGTGTGTGTGATATTCATTTTAACATGACTTTTTACATCCAAGGAATTTGTGCTTCGGGCAAATGAGTCATGCTGGAAAAATGGACGCTGACCTCGGAGGAGGCAGATGCAAATGTGCAGGTAAATACAGAGAGAATCAGTCACATTTATGTGTGTTATTTGGCACAAAAATCACTATATCGCTGACGTTCTCCTGTCTTTTCCACTCCAAAAACATAGAGAAAGGAGTCTTTGATTGTTATTTGACTGTGTGATTTTTCAAGGGATTATTCCCAGCCTTCTACTGCCTTATAACATTTTTACAGCAGAAATCTTAAAAATACTTGAAAAAAGTCAGCCCTGTCCTCAATAATGACGTTTGATTACTATAATAATGATAAAAAAATTAAAAACATGATAAAAATGCAAATGTGAAGGTTAATACAAAGAAAATCAAAAATAATAAGTGTTTTTAGTTGTTATTTTGCACAAAAATCACTATATCACTGACATTTTCCTGTCCTCACAACTCCAAAAACATAGAGAGTAATTTTACTGTGTGATTTTTGAGGAAATTTGATGGAAAAGCAGACAAAAAACC
The DNA here is from genome assembly GCF_019176455.1 of Solea senegalensis. NCBI lineage: Eukaryota > Metazoa > Chordata > Actinopteri > Pleuronectiformes > Soleidae > Solea > Solea senegalensis. The sequence continues at coordinate 34,887,332 of NC_058022.1, forward strand.
TTTCAAATTATTCTTATTTCTGGCCTTCTACTGTTTTCATGTCAAGTTTATAAAGATTTTACGTCAGAAATCTTTAAAATACTTAAGAAAAACTCATCCCAGTCTTAAATTATGATATTTCTGAGAATAATATTTTTTAAAAGTCTTAAGATGTATTATATGTTGTGTTGCTAAGTATTACTATTACTTCCTGCACACCTGTGAGCTGATGAGTTTCCTGCCCCTGCATTTAAGGCCTGGAAACCCCTTTAGTCCACTGTTGTTGGACCATGTGCTTCACTGGGAAGCTGCTGCTGCTTCTTCGTCTTGTGTTTTTGGACTAAAGAGTTCGACTGACGTCACATTTGTGAGTAAAACTTTAGCACTTTTAAACTCTGTTCGGTCTGAACACGCCCGTGTCACAAAAGGTCACGCGTTAAAGGGACAGTTCAGGTGTTTTGAAGGCTTATAAAGCAGATGGATGGTCAAAACATACACTCCACACCTGTTTGAAACACTAGTAGTAGAACGCTTCTAAAAATGTTAGAAAAGAAAGTTAAAATCAATGAAATTCAAGTATTAAAACGATAAAATAAATAAATAAGTGTGTGTTTATCACATTTTCTGTACTTGACTCCACTAAGAACCGTCCTTTAAGCTCAATTTGTGAAAGTAAATAAGACTGAGATGGGTTTTGAACCTTAATAATTCATAATATTAATCTGTACGAGCATGAAAAGTAACCCGTCTCACATTTTAAAGGTCCAGTGTGTAAGATTCTCTGCTCTACGGTGGCCTTTGCGTACCAAAAAGGATGTAACTGACACGTATTCAGTCACTGTAGAGAAAAACTGCCTAACGTACGTGTAAGAATCTTAATCCACGGCGACAAAGAACTATTTTTTAAAAGGTTTAATGTGATTATACACTTAGACAAACGTACAAATGAGTGGTATTTTCAATTTAAATGTTTCACACTGGACCTTTAAGACATAATGTGTTGTTAAAGATGGGATTTTTGAATGAGGACAAAAAAAATAAAAGCAGATAAATAATATAAGAATTTGGCGTCTGCCTGAGGCCACTCTATCAAAGTGAATGAATGTGTGTGAGCGCTGTGTCAAAGGCTGACAAACACATTCTAATTGGATTTAAGTCTATAAAAAATCCAAGAAAATCCTTCAAAAATAATGTGGGTTAAAGATTAGACGCCTCTGACCTCGTTTATCCCCTTAAAATAGGATGTAATTTAAGTCATAAATATGGTGTACTTTCTCAGGACTGAAAATGAAGGTTAATTAATGCTGTTATAACCCTTTATTCAGGTTATCAATTCATATAATATTCAAGGGATGTACAAAGGCAGTGATCACTGACATTTATCTTTATTTAGTAGCCTTGTTTCTTACTTAACCCTGTCAGACTTTACTTAAGTGTTAAACATGGATCCCTTAGATGTACGGCAGTTTCAGAACAGGCGTTAAAGAATAATTCATTCATCTGTGTGCGTGACATTTGCTCGTTCAGAAGTGAAACTGAGCTCTAATATTGTAATTTAAATATAGATAGAAATCTAAACAGAAAGTTTGTGATATGACCTTTTGTGTGTTCTATGACAATAATTATTAAGCATAATTATTCTTCATTAATGCTCCTTATGAAGTGGGGGAAAAATGTATTCATGCGTGGTTCATGTAAGGCTCACAAACAAGCGTTAATAACGATTAACAATGGTTAATAAAGGCTTCATTGCTGTGCACTATCAGTATATGAATTGATCCTCAGAAAGAAATCTCAAATGGCACAGATGGTGCCAAACTGTGCCAAACTGTGCCAAACTGTGCCGAATTGGAGGACGCCGCCTGGGCATCTCTCTCTCCACTAAAACCTCTGTCACTTTGCCGTGCTTCACTTCAGCAGCATCAGACTTTGCACATGGAGTCTCAAAAGTTTTGTCTTTATTTTGACACCAAGATGATTGTCGATTGGCGTGATGTCGTTTTTCTGAGCAGGGACCCCTTGCAAAAAAGAATTTGAGTTAAAACATTATTTAACACATTCATTCATGCCGTAAGTAAAGTAAAAACTTAAAACCACACAGATTAAACATTTACCATTTTGTGTAGCAACTTGAAATTTGATAAAACAAAGCCAGGGAGTGAAGTTTTCAGAAAATATGGAGCCAATACTGCGAGTGTGAGATGTGCAGAATATGAATTTTATACTTCACCCTGCCTGTGTGTGTGTGTGTGTGTGTGTGTGTGTAAGAGAGGCGAGCAGGAACACATGGGCTGCGTGGGCGCCTCCTGGCAAAGAACTGCCTCCTTTATAACAAAGACAAGAAGACGCTACATTTTCATATCGGCCTGTAAAAGATTTCTCAACGTGAGCGTGAATCTGTCACAGAGTCCATGTGATTTGTGGAGGAAAAGAGACGACGGCGGCGGCGACACAGTGAACGAACACACCAGGATTAAAATACTGAAACAGATGAATGTGACGGTGTGTTTTTGTGTGCGAGTGTAATTCACTCGCAGTTTAAAGATCAGGCGTATTGAGCGGCGACCTCGTCGAAAACAGCGGGGAAGCACAGAAGTGCGAAGGCCAAATCCTCGGCTAATCCTCTTTTATTGGAGCCGCCGCTCGTCGACAAAGACATTGTGTTGAACTTTCATATGTTTTTATTCTCCTGACAGAGCGGACAAACACTAATTCGAGGAGTCTGCATTCCAACGCACACAATTACACACACACACACACACACATGCCCGACGATTGAGTGCAAAGTGAATCATCTTCCCTGACAATATCTTTGTCAAACAATCTCCGGCCTTGACAGATAGACATCGGCAGACTCGGCAGAGCCATGGCAACAGTCAAGTGTGAATCCGAGAGAGAGTGTGTGTTTGTGCTTTGCACAAATTGGTTGGTTAATTCCTCGCTGCAGTTGCCGGGAATGAAAGCTGCCAACACGATCGCGGGGTAGAAGGAAAAATTTAAGTCCAATAAAGGAGCAGATCTTTGTTGGCTCGCGCGCGTAACTCATGCACAACGTGATAATTGGGCTTGAAAAATCCTCAAAAATCTGTTTCTTTTTTACAGAATGCGTTTAAATCACACGTGTGTACGTTTGATATATGGAAATGTCAAAAAAAGCCAAACTTTCAGGCTGATAAATGACGCATTTGACTGCCTGACAGCTTCTAACATCAAGGTGGAGGAAGCTTTTTACAGTTAAAAATGCATTCAATGTAATATAAAGAAACACACACACACACACACACACATGCAGAAGTACACACTCACTCAGGACAAGAGTCAACAAAAGCTGAGCGTGGGTGGAAATGATGGAGAGGAGGAGGAGGAGGAGGAGGAGGCGGCAGGTGACGGAGAGGGAAAAGGCTGCAGATCAACTTAGATACCGAGGTGTTTCAGACTGCGACGACACGTTACCTAACAAATCACTCACATTTTATACTTTATCAGATCAAATACTAGTGTTTTAAGAGTTGAATTCAAATCAATTATGTTAACGTTTGCATTTTAATTTGCCCACGTTTGTCTTTTCAGGCGTCTGCCGTCCTCGGTTTGTTCCTCAGTGTCCAGCACGTCATCACTGGTGTGAGGTAGGACTCTAAAAAACACAGCATTTATAGATAAAGTAGTCACAAACGTCGTCTGCACACCTCATACCGAAGCCCTCGTCAAGTCTATGACACCTTAAGAACATCTTTGTCGCCTTTTTCTGACAGGAAACTGAACTTTATCGACCACTCGCCCTCCTGTACCAAACCCCATAGAGAAAATCAGCGATTTTAGCCACCGACGACACAGGAGCTGCTGGTTAACTACTGCCTCGTTTTGGTACGTTTGTGCCACTAAGGTGAACCTGAACAAAGTATTTCAGACACAGAATTCATAAAATAACATATTTGAACTTAGCAATGGAGGCAGCAGTGGATCGACGGCTCCTGTGTGCTGTGATGTGAAAATCGACAGTTTTCTCTATGGGGTTTGGTGTGGCAGAGATATCAGCTCGGAACGCGAGTTTAACCTAATTTTCCACTCTGAAAAGTTTGACATAACATAGAGAAAAAGTGACAAAGCTCCAAAATAACCACTTTATAATAGTAAATCACGTCGTGTGCCAGTAGAAACTAATTATAGTTTAAATTAATTACATCAATACTGTGTCTCTGCCATATTTGGTTTGTTTTAATATGAAAATCCTGGCTGCAGGTGTCTACAAAGTCTAGTCCACACCAGTCACGACTCATTTCTGTGTGTGTGTGTGTGTGTGTGTGTGTGTGTGTAGGCTCGGTAAAAAACTCTCGCGCTGCTCCTGTTGAGCTTCCCACACCTGTGAGTGAAACAGCAGTGTCAGTGTTAAAGATATTCTGACTGTAGCTCCGACACGGAGGAGATAAGTAAGTGGTGATGATTAAGAAAGACACAGAAACAGAGAGAGAGAGGGATGGAGGGATGGTAGAAAAGAGCAAATGATCGCCAAACCTGTGAAGAGATCAGCACCACTATGAATAAACATGAAGAGCTCAGCCCACGCTGCTCTCTCCTCTCTTTTAAAAACACATACACTCTCGGTCTCTTCTGTTCCATCCCTCACAAACACAGTCTCCATCCTTTTGTTCATCTCCATTTCTTTTTTTTTTTTCATGCCAACATCCTGAATCCATCACTCTCACACCGATCATTTAAAAAGAAAAAAAACTAAGCAGGAGGAAGAAGAAGAAGAAGAAGAAGAAGAAGAAGAAGGAGGAGGAAGAGGAGGGAAAATAAATGGAAACATAGTTCAGGAGTGTCGGTGTGTCTCTATCTTCAGGGTCATGATGTGAGCGTCTCTCTCTTTGTCAGACGTCAGGGTCACGCCGAGGAGTTTGCCTTTCAGGATTTAAATAAACACACACACACACAACACACATGTACACACTCGTCTTTTACAAAGTAGGGTCTTCTACCATCAAGTGCTGCAGTTGCCACGGCAACGGCTGGAGAGCCTTCATAGGTGGGTGGCGATGCCCAGCAGCGATCTGTCTGGAGGGTTCTCATTGGCCTCTCCACGGGCCCCCACAATCCTTTGCGGCAGCGCTGCTACAAACACATCCCCCTTCACCTTTTCCTCTTTTGATGTGACCTGATGAGGAGTTTGATGAGGAGGTCTCGAACAAGTATGTGTGTGCGCGCGCGCGGGCGGGCGGGCGGGTGGGCATGTGTGTGTACCGCACCTTTAAAATAGACTAAAGTGAAAGTTTTTAAAGTCTACGACGTCTTAAGCGCTCGTTTGCCACATTATCTCGCTGTTTGACGAGCGTTAGTGATGGGAAACTGAAGCTTTGTGACTCTCTTTACACCCCACACCAAACTCCATACAAAAAATCTACGATTTTAACATCACAGCACACAGGAGCTGTCGATCCACTGCTGCCTCCTTCACTAAGTTCAAATGTCTTGTTTTGTCACCTCGGCTTTTGAAATCCTTCGTTCGGATTCACGTCAGTGACACAAACTGACCACACGAGGCAGCAGCAAACAAGCAGCTCCTGTGTCACAGTGAGCTAAAATGGTTGATTTTCTCTATGGGGTTTGGTGCCGGAGAGTGAGCGGTTTACAGACCAAAAAAAGAGGTTTGAACAGCGAGATAATGTGTCAGACATGTTCTTAAGAGATTCTATTTTCTTGCAGCCATGTTGTCAGCGAGAGAGAGAGTCAGTGTGGGGGCGTGCGCGGCACAGTCAGCACTTACTGTGTCACCGCATTCACATAAAAAGAAAAACCACCTGAACAATCCTTTTAATTTGTAAAATCAAACATTTATGCATGTATTTATATAAATACTTGCCTTTTTTAACGCTCTGCCGAAGCGCTCAGACACATGCGTCTGGAACGCAGGCAGCTGAGGTGGTTTGAGGACAGTCTGTGGTTCTGTGATAAGCAACGGTCGACTGCAGGCTGTGACAGTGCACCCGCGTACAGTAAGGAGTCCCACTGGGACGCTGCTTGCTTTCCTGTTGGTGCTTAAATTGGGCCGGGATGCTCATCATGCAATCCTTGCTCTTTTTTGCTCCGGGTGCCCCCTCGGGCACACTAATGCCATGTAATGTCAGTGGCGTATGTTTAAAAGCGGGCGGACGGCCGTATGTGCATTATAATAATGAACATTACAGAGAGAGATGGTGTGATAGAAGCTCAGGAGAAGCTCGTTGATTTCTTCTTATGAAGCAGCGGGGCGTGGTCTCCTTCTGTTTCCTTGCGGTTCTCCTTCAAAGATTGTGATGTGGGTTTTCTCAGGGTGTGGCCAAGTTAGCCGCTTCTCAGGATCTCCTGCTCCAGAGGACCTCCTTCCTGCCAGTGAATTTGAAAAGGTTGATGAAGGTCTTCTGTAGTCCTGCATGTTTCTTGGAGTTCTCTTTGGAGTTCCAGATGTCTCTCAGCTGGACCAATGCTCCCTTGAGCCTTGCTAATTCTGGACTCCTTCACTTATCCACCGCCCTGCCGAGGTTAATGAAGGACTCGCCGGCTAACCTCACTGGTTCCTCACCGGCGAGGTTGACTTTCAAGATGTTGGATTAGCTTTTTTGGATGTTTAGTCCCACCTGTGCTGTAACACAGTGTTCCTGCATCCGCTGGTAGCTGTGTACCACGAGTGCAAGCTCTGTGCACATGCGCGTGCAACCCAGGTTTTAGAACCACTCGAAAAGAGCGTGTTGGGTACACGTGGACAGCGCATGCGTGAACTGAACATCTGCCCCTGGTCACCAAGCAGTAGTCGCCAAGGACAGACGTGACCAAGGGAGCTGTAGCATCTTCTTTTGGTAGGAATGTGTCCTGTGCCCTGTGTCCACCCGATGGTGAAGTGGTATACTACAGGACCCCAGCGCGTGAGTGTACTGGCATGTGCGTGCAAAGGTATACCACAGGGTGGTATGAAGACTCTTGATCGGTGCTTGACCGATGATTTCAGTAACCCGTCCGCCAGTGATCAGAATCAGAATCAGAATCAGATCTGATGCAGAGATGTTCTACATTCAGCGTCTGCAGAAGTTTTTAGCGACGAATTTCAGGGTTCAGTGGAGGCTGTGCCCACTTTTGTCCCCTCATGACACTCAGGCATTTTTTTTAATCCATCAGGTTTAACAACTAAAACATCTATATTGGAGGTTTTAATTGTTAGTTACCTTAAAAAGTCCAAGTTTCCCCTTTGCGACAACTGATTGGAAGTTAAGGAGCTGTCTTATATTTTCGCAGACATTTTAAGTGATGCTTTGTACACATAGTCAGCTACCTACCGACTAAATGCCTAATATTAACAAGATGAAAGGGTGTGATCGCCCCCTACTGTAGTGGAGGCTAATGAATAGTTCAAATGAGCAGCGTACCAAGAAAGGATGACATTTGACTTCATTTGCACTGTAAACTTCTGTCAAAACACAAAACGTACCTTTTTTTGTCTGGTTTTGTCGATTTAGAGCTGCTGTAAGAACATAAAATTGTTATTCTAAAGCTTTTAGATTAAATGCTTTTACAAATGTCACAATTTGTGGGCAGTAAATCCAGTTTCTGACAAATCGGAACTTGACCGACACGTATGAACATTTTAATGGTACTCCCACTGTGTCTTTTACACTGGTGACATGTACTGGCGTTCAGACGATCAAACGCGTGAAGTCTGGGACATTTTTTTTTTTGCTCCATGGCAAGTGGAAGGCAGTGGAACGGGCCATGTTGCCTTGGCAACGGCGTTTCATGAAATAAAACGACAATTTACCACTGTGAAGCTTCAAGCTTCAAGGTCTGAAGGCTTTTCTCACCATATTATGAGGTTTTATATTTTGATTTCAGCCTTTGTTGCGTAGGTGATTCTCAAAGGCTGGGTCGGGACCCACAGGTGGGTCGCGGGGAGGTTATTTTGTGCGTCCCCAAACAAATCTATGTTTAATTTTCCAACCTTTTTATTCAAGATTTAAGGCTCCATGTTTCATCTTCCTCATTGTCTCTCAGCTGAAGATGCCAGGTGTTGAATTCCAGGTTGTACTTTTTATTTCGGTGCAGGATGAGCCTGGGTGATGCATCTCTCTCTCTCTCTTGTAAAGCTGTAAATCTGTTTGCAGACGCTTCCTCGAACGTATTTTCATTCCGCCTGGTTTCCCACGGTTGGGTGGTCAGCCGGTGTCCAGTTTCAGGTAGCACGGCGGTTTCCCAGAACGTGAGCAGGCAGGAGCGCTGGGAGCCATACCAGGACACTCCGGGGATCAGTTAAATTCCCAGCATTCCTTGCATAGTCCCTTTTGAGAAGAAAGCAAATAGAGAAGGGGGTTTAAGAGCAGCTGCCCCCCCTCCACACACACACACACACGTCCACACAGGCTGAGAAGGGGAAACACAGTTTCTATCAGGACTTATCACCAGATAACAGCAGTACCATGCAGGGCCGGGGTCAGTTCCCTTCAGTTCACTTAACGGCAGTTAAGAAGGTTCACATGTGTAAACAGTGGAGTTCCAAACATCACGGGAAGCTGCACTTTAAAGTTTAAATGGACTCAATTAAATGTGTTAAAGTGACAGTTGACGCCTAATGACATCCACGCATCCACCGTTTTTCCTCCCTTTTTAACTGGAAACTGAAGTTTGAAAAACCGCTCACTCTCCCTGCACCAAACCCCATAGAGAAAAGCAACGATTTTAACATCACAGCACACAGGAGTTGTTGATCCACTGCTGCCTCCATCACTAAGTTCAAACGTCTTATTTAATAAAATTCGGCTTTTGAAATTGTTTGTTCAGATTTACCTTAGTGACACAAAGTGACCACACAAGGCAGCGGCAGACCAGCAGCTCCAGTGTCCCCGCGAACTAAAAATGCTGATTTTCTCTATGGAGTCTGGTGCAGGAGAATTCTCTAATAAGAGTTTTGCTTCATGATTATTGTCATATTAGTACAAATACAGAAAAGAAACTTGTCAAATGGTATTACAGCCATTAGAAGCGCCATATATTCTTTAATATGTATTTATTTTAGGTCTCTGTGCTGTTGAATAATAAGATATACGACTGAATATCTGATTCAAAAGATTCAGAATCCAGGAATAAATAAACAAAACACATCACATTATGACCCTACAGCAAGTAAATTTGATGCAAACACATCAGGGGGGAAATAACAAGTCGATAAAAGCGTATAATTGACTTCACTCATTTCTATTTATACTCACATGTGCCCATGATTGCTTTCACTGCAGAGGGAGCAAGAAAGAAAAGACAGACACGAGTGATAATAAGATGCACTAATGGAATAAAATGTGTAGTTTGAATTGCACAGCAAAGAACAATGAATAAGGAGAACTTGAAGGATTAACTAAGAGTATTAAAATCTTACATATCGATCAATAAACTGAGCTATTGAAGCTCAAACAGCGACACCATAATCTCCAGAAACACTTGAGGAGAAATGTTCACTGGACAAAAGCCAGGTCCTGCTTTTCATCCTGTTCTCTTCTGCCCTCTAGTGGAGCGTTGGCCACATTACTCATGCCTTGTTGCCATGGCAGCAGCAGCACTCTGAAACAGCACGTGCACACAAACAATCACAGTGTGAAAATCTGAGAGGAAAATGTTTCCTTCGCGACAATTAGGAAATAACTCTGTTCATTATTTTTGTAATTATTAGTTCATTATAATTAATAAAAATATGTATAATAATTCATATTATACAATGAAATTAAACCCCTAGCGTCTATAGAGCAAATAGAACAATAACTTATGTGAAAACCTCACTGCCCTCTGTTTAATTCTGAGTTTTCACCATTAATGTTAATAATATTTCTTTATTTCTCTATTTTAACTAAAGATTTACATTATATAAAGTTATATTTTAATCATTTTCATTTTTGTCTTATATCAAATATGATTGATTGTTTTTGGATGTGTTTATACTCGAAATGCACATTAAATCATATTTAATTTGATTGAAAAAATGCAATGGTTGATTGATTGCTACAGCTCATTGTATGGTCCTTGCAAATGTGATCGTGTTAGGAGACACTTTAGTGCTCTGTAGGTTCAACAAAGTAATTATGGAAGAGGATTAAGGACAAGTGTGAACGAAAACAAAAGATTGAAGTCAGAATTTAGAGGGGAAAAAAGTCCGAATCTGACTTAAATCACAGAATTCTTCTATAAATCTGAAAAAGATTGAAGTCAGAATTCTGATTTGAGAAAACGGTGAGAATACTGAGAAAAAAAGTCAAGTCTTCTGGGATTACAGTCAGAATTCTGAGATTACATTTAAAAACAGAGAATTGTGATCATTTCTCTAATTATTCTGAGATTAAAAAAAGCAGTATTTGTGATTTAAATCGGAGATTAAGGTTCCCTGAGGTTTAAATCAGAATTATGATGGGAAAAAAAGAGAATTATGAAATTTTTTTTCACAATATTGAGATTAAACACAGAATTTATGGGTTTTAGTCTAAGATTAAAGTCTTCTGAGGTTGAAGTCAGAATTTTAATATAAATCGTAAAGATTTAAGTCAGATTCAAATTTTGAGTTCAATCTTAGAACAAGAGGGGAAAAAAGTCATTGTGAGATTAAAGTCAGACTTTAATCTCTGGAATTCTTAAACATCCACATGTCCTTAATCCTCTTCCATGACAAACACATTCAATACTGTTTTTTTTTTTTTCTCTTACACAGTTCCCTCCTCTTCCACTGGAGGGCAGTGTACATCTTCACTAGACTGTTGCTGTTCTTCTGTGTGTGTGTGTGTGTGTGTGTGTGTGTGTGTTCCTCTTGTCACTCGTTCATGAATAATCTCTCCATCTGTGATCACACTGAGCTGCTGCTCTTCACTCCCTCTCTCTTTGTGTGTGTGTGTGTGTGTGTGTGTGTGTGTGTGTGTGTGTGTGTGTGTGTGTGTGTGTGTGTGTGTTCGCTCAACACAAACCTGAACACACACACACACACACACACAGAGCAGGTCAAACTCTGACGCAGTGATGATCACATGTTCGGGGTGAATATTCCGGTGTAATTCTAGATTTCGTTCATCACAGGCCACAAACTCCCGTGTCTCTTTAATTCACACCATGCACACAGAGCGCTGAGCCACAGCTCCACTGCCACTGAGACTTTTCCACGCTTGATGCTAATGGACAGTGATGGCGCTGTGATGCTCAGTTCCTCGCCTCCTCTTTAATTGCCTTTCTCAGATGTCAGAATGGCATCTTCGCGAGCGAGGAGCCGCGCAAGTGGCGAGTCAGCATCTGATTTTATCTCGACGCGATGAGCAGAGACTGACGAGGCCGCAGCTAATCTCTCCTAATCCCCCCGAACTACAGCCGAACATTCACAGAGAGTGTAGTTCTGAGAGATATTAACACGTTTCACCACATTTTCTCATCAAGAAACAGAGAAACTCTATGTTCGCTCTTCCACACCAAAGTCCATAGAGAGAAGTAGCATTTTTAGCTCGCAGGGGTTCAGTTCCTGCTGTTGTGCTGCTGCCTCGTGTGGTCACTTTATGTCACTGAGGTCGATCTGAACAAAGGATTTCAAATGCCGAATTTTATTAAATAAGACGTTTGAACTTAGTGACGGAGGCAGCAGTGGATGAGCAGCTCCTGTGTGCTGTGACCTTAAATCGCTGCTTTTCTCTATGAACTTTGGTGCAGGGAGAGTGAGTGGTTTTGCAACGCTGTGGAACGGTGAGAAAAAGCATAAAACACCTTCTGAAAGACACTGTGGACTTAAACAGGTGTGTATTTTGTCCTCGCGTCCCTGCTGAGCGTAGCAGTTGTGGCGTCCTCGCTCACCACACTAAACTGTCACTTTAATTTTCCTGTATATTTGGACAGGATGTGTGGAAAGTTGTTTAGCTGATGTGTGTTTAGTTATTTTGCAGACGACAACAAGATGCTGAGGCATGAAAATCCAAGCTGTAGCACACACACACACACACACACACACACACACACTTACAGGGACAGACACACACACACCACTAACGAGTGAAAAGACCACAGAGGTTTTGGACGAGTTAAAGTCCATTAGCTGGAGTATAAATAGTCCACTTCACCTCAGAGACGTCCATTCATGAAGCAGAACTCCTGCTGTGTTTGAGGACATCTGAAATGTCCTGATCACACACTTTTTTTTTTTATAAAAAAATAAAACAATTCAAACACTGTTCAGTCAGTGATCCACATCTGCTGTAAAGTTCGGAAAAGTCTCGGTTATTTTGCTCTGAAAAACCTTTAAAGTCATAAAATACCACCAAACATCACCTATAATCAACTTTATTTATTCCCTTTCTTCTTTGAAAACTTATTTATTTCACTTGATGATTTGTCTGCACTGTATTTTCGGGTGTTGCCCTGAAGGATTATTTTCATTTAACAACAATTGTCTTAATGTGGCTAAACCCCGCCCCTCTGCTGTGTTGTGCAGATTAACACAAATACACGAGGAATTCTGGAAGGAATTTCTTCTTATTTTTTTACGATTTAACACACGAGACAGAGCGGGGAAAACACTTCAGACCCACCACTGTCATAAAAGTCAAGCTTCTTACACATAATGTGTGAATAAAACACGAGATAAAAAGACAAAAACATGTTTTCAGCCTCTGATCCTCGGCATTTTCTCCTTTTTACTGGAAAAGGAGCAAGAAATAAAAATGGTGTAAATGAGATTTCAAGATTTGGCAAAATATATGAGAAACAAACTGGCAGCACGTGGGGACACGCACACTCAATATCACGTTATATTGAGTTATTTCTTTTAATGCAAATCTAATATTTTACATCATAAATACATTTGTATCTTTGAACTATAACATTTTTCCACATCAATACAGAGACTTTTGTTTTGAAATTCTGTGAAATATCATCACAAATATTGTTACTCTGATTTGAGTTTGATCAGCTAACGAGATGCATTCAAAGACCCCGGTAAATGTCATGACTTTTGCAGGATGTACGGTGTGTTGAGCTGAGACGAGCAGCTTCAAGATGCATTCAAGGAATCTAGAAAGATGTGTTAAGGGTAAGGGGTTAGGGAATGTAGTATGTCATTGGTGTGTCCTCACTAAGATATAAAAAACACCCTTGTGTGTGTGTTGTGGGGACTTAAATCTGTTTACATTGACACATTATGGGGATTATTAGGTTAAGGTTAGTAGGTTAAGAAAGTTAATGTAAACCACAGGAAGTGAGGACATTTTGCAAAGGTGAGGACATTTTGGCTGGTCCTCATGTCCTTAAAATGACCTTAAAATGGCAGTTTATGGGTTAAGATTAGAATAAGTTTAGGTTAAGTTGAATGTTTACATGCGTTTGTATCTTTGCAGGGTCCAAAAACCCTCTTTGGACCTCACAAAAAATCTTTGTGGGGACCTTTTGTCTGGGCCCCAAAACTTTAAAGGGCCTTTGTCAGGGTTCAGACCTGGTTTTAGGGGCGAGGGAATGTATTATGTCCTCACTAAGACACAAAAACATGATTGTGTGTGTGTCTGTGTGTGAAAGTACCAAACACACACAGGTTTGTGCTGCTCTCCTTGTCAGGACATAAAAGTTCCTCATAAATGCAGTTCTGCTTCATCGTGGACCAGGGTTTGGTCTCCACGAGGACTGCTGCTCCCGACGAGGTCAGAGTTCAAACCAGATAAGGTCAAAAACACTCACACACACACACAGACACTTAATAACTGAGTGCAGACTGTCCCTAATCCTGGAAGTATGGACTCTGTCATGGAGACAAACTTCCCCGACACCGTTTCTCCCTCACACTCGTCTTTTTAATCTTTTACACAAACGGATGAAGCTGCAGCAGACGGAGCTGGGATCTGCTGTAAAGCTGCGGCCTGGAGTCAGAACAGAAATCATATTAATAAATAAAGACAAAGAAGTTAGATTTGTGTTTTGTAATCATGTCTGAAGTCTCGCTGCAGCCGCGCGATTCCCTGGGAACGGAGGACGAGATGATTCCTGTTGTTGCTTTTTCAGTGTTGTTGATATGTTGATGGGGAGGAGAAGAGAAGCAACACATTTCCTTTGAGGTCGGGAATCAATAAGAATGGGATGTTCTGTTCTCTCTGCAACAGAACTGGAATGGGTCAGATCGTCTTGTTCTGTTGGTTTTCTTCCCCCCCCCCTCCTCCTGAGATGAAGCGAGAATCCCACAGTGTTTACAGTTGAGCAGTTTAAGAGCTGGTAACAATATACCCAGCTCACTCCTCCTGTCTGTGTGCTTTTATTAGTGTTTGCAGAGCTGAAGTGAGACACCGTTAGAGTGACAGGTCAGGTCAGCAGCTGTGAGCGCCCCCTAGTGCCGAGACACAAGTCTGAGACGCCTCACCTGATAAAATCTACACCTGTATAAGGTCATTTTCGGCATTTGAAATCCTTCATTTAAATTTACTTCAGTGACACAAAGTGACCACACGAGGCAGCAGTAGAGCAGCAGCTCCTGTGTCCCTGTGAGCTAAAAACGATGATTTTCTCTATGGAGAAAAACTTTACTCATTCTCATTATATTACTCATTCTTACATGCCCCTGTATATCCTGCCTAGAAACCCCTTACATAGCCAGCCCGGCGTGGCGTTCAGTGTCACGTACAGGATGGTTTGACAGGCCGCTGAGAAACAGTGGAACTTGACGTGTCACAAGTGGTTACGCGAGGCTCTAACAAACCATGTGTTACCATATGTTTGTGCTTCCCAGCGCAAATAAGTTGTTTTAAGGCACAAAACCAAACAAGGTGCAAATCCTCTTAAAGCCAGGGGAAAATAATCTCCTGCCGTGTCACCAGAATTGAGTGTTTGGGGGAAATGAGGTCTAAAAGCAACACGTTTCATCTGCTCATGGAATCTTTATTTTCTGTTTTTATTTCTGTGTGTGAATGTGAATGCCCTAAATTCGACAATGATACACTAGCGTTGTGAAAAATGCCTCACGCTGCACTTTTAACTGAGGTTGGAAAGCGGTTGTGTCGAATATTGTCAGCGACCGTGACCTCATTTGAGAATTAATCAGAGTCGTAGTAGCGCTGATGTCTTCACCGCGCGCGTCGTCTCATCCGTGGAAAGTTGGAGTTTCCAGTTCACTTGACTACAAGCCTGGCGTCTCTCCGCGTCCACATAACTGACCTACAAACGTGCTCGGAATTAACGCGTGTGGCACATGTGACCTACTGTCAATGACAGAATTGCTGGCTTGAGAGTAAAAGAATAGTTTGTTGTTTTTTCCTTGTGTGATTGTACGAGGGTGGGCTGAAACTACCATTTTTATTATATTAGTGCATTGGTTCCTTCCGGATTAGCCCACATTTGATCGCTACTTGAGGACTAGAGATATATGGTGTCATGGTGTCACCAAACATCTGCAGATGGTCCAGCTTTATCAACCGTGCCGTGGGCAGGTGAATTCAGGGGAGCTATGGAGAGTCTTGAAGATGACCCAAGGTCCAGAACGTCCTGCCTAAGAGAACATTGGTGTTCAACACGTGGTGATGGATGACAGATGTTTGACTGTTAGTCAGATAAATAATGTTGTAAACATCTCCAGGGAAGGAGAAGAAAACAATTGAATTGCTGGCCATGTCGCAGGAGAACTTTTGAAGCACGTCCAGCGGGTTTTCTGGAACGTTTCCTGACCCAGGTTGAGTGTTGGGTCCACGACTTCAAGAGTCAAGAGACAAGAAGTCTGTCCATGCCGTGGAAATATCTGCTGTTGAGGAGCTTCTGCATCAAAGGCGTCCAAGTGCTGCAACACATCATGAAGTTTACGGCAATTACTTTGTGCTGGGATGTAAAGTTGCAGTTTTTCCCGTTGGACTTTGGTGCAGAGAGTAGTGTTGTAGTCAAGACCACCTAAACCGAGACCATGTCGAGACCAAGACAAGACCAAGACTTTGACGGGTCGAGACCGAGACAAGACCAAGACAGAGGCAGTAAAAGTTGGACGTGGTCCCAGCCGTCTCCGTTAACGTCGCTTTGTCTGAGACCGAGTAAAAATGCAGTCGATTCCGAGACGAGACCGAGACCTTCAAAAAGTGGTCTCGAGACCAAGACCGATCTCGAGCAAAGAGTTCTTTTTTCAGTCCGTTTAACAGCAAGAAAAAGGGGCAAACATGTTGTCAAGATATTGTAAACTGAAGTGGGGGAAGACTTTAGTTAAGTTGCTGAAATGAGTTTTTCCTGCTGTCCTTGAGTGTTTTGGATGTGACAGGAAGTGTTCACCGGAATATAGAGACACCTCTCCTGTCACATGTACTTTATCACTATGTCAGAGTAAAGCTGGTGTATCTAATACTCACTGAAAACAGATGACGTTGTTTACAAATCAAATCACAGCAAATCAAGCTGCAACGTTTTTTTTTTGTTGTTGTAAATGAGACAAAGCTGTGAACATTAGAGATGCACACACACACACACACACACACACACACACACGTGCGCTGACTCACTCACAGAGGAAAAGTTGTGTCCGAGGTGATGGCTTCGTTTTGGCAGAAATATAGGTCTGTGTCTCTGGCAGCCGTGATCAACTCCTTCTGTTTGATTTCTCTCGTGGAGGAGGAGGAGGAGGAGGAGGAGGGGGGGCTGAGGTGAGGGAGGACGGCGGTGACTTTCCACCCCGAAATGAGCACGAGCAAAGCCCCGCTGTGCAACAACGTCAGCTCCACCAAAGTCAACAAGGCCCGCTGTGTGCGTGTAACTGAAGGAGGAACAGGAGGCCCGGCCGCTGGGCGACTGCGACTCCTGTGTGACCACACAACACCCAGAACGGAGCATCAAAACATAATGGCTTCATTCATTCATTCATCCTCTCGGACGCCTGTCCACATGCTTTTACTTTCGCTTGACCCGATTCCAGCGCCAGGTTTTTTGTGGCGCTGGAATCGTCGGGGAAATTTTAGACAGAAAAGTTTCCTAAAGTGACTCGCAGATACTTTGCTGTGACTGCCGAAGCGTCTCTGGCGCGCGGCGTGTTGTTCTTTGAGGAGAAGATCGCCAGAGTGACGGCTCACCAGAGTAAAATCAAACCCCCACTACGGTGAGACGCTTAGATTTGACGTGACAGAAAACACCTCGTACATTCGTCACAGTTTCGGTGCGAGCTCGACCTCGGCCATGTGCGTGTGTTTGTTTGCATGGGTCCAAGGTTCCTGCAGCATGTGGCGAGTCATTGCAGTCAGGCCACCGTCCCGCTCCCGTGCGTCGCCACGGGGAAAAGCAACAAGTGTGTCGCCGTGGAGTTCACTCCGAATGCCCACACTGATCATTCTCAGACGTGTTTGCGGTGCGGTGGGATGGTTCTGTCGCTCTGCCCGTTTCACAGAATTCCTCTCGACCGCTTCTCCTCGTCTTGTTTTTGTTCTTTTCCAGCTCATTTCAGACCCTGACAGACGGCAGTGTTCTGCAGATGAGAGGGTGAGTGAGCGTGGCAGGAAGGCGGTGGAGCTCGAGGTGTGCGTTCTTTGCGTCGCGTCACGCATCGGCATCAGTCTATCTAGTGGTGAGCAGTGTCTCAGAGTCTGCCTGTGCCACCGAGCATCTCTTCTTCTTGTGAGTGTTTGTGTGTCTAGACAAGGCCAAAATGTGACCATGTGTCTGTCTGTCTGTCTGTCTGTCTGTGTGTCTGGACTGTGGCTTTTTTCCCACACAATCAAATGAAATCTCAAGTGCAGGGAAGACTCCAGACACCCTCACATTTCTATAACTATTTGATGCCATTCAACAATAAAAGACAACCAGTTAAAGGTCCAGTATGTAACTCTTGAGCACCACTAGATGTCACAGCTGAGCTCAGATGTCAGACCAATATGAACCCTGGTTTAATTTGTCATTTTAAGCCAAACAATGAGCTTTCTTTGGAAGATAATCCATAGAGTAGTCTTCAGTTAGCAGTTTAGAACTACCATGTGTCACTCTTATCATTTTGGAAGTCTTTTGCAGTTCTTAGAGCTCTACATTTCAGCAGTGTCAGACCAATGTTGACCCTGATCGTATCTCTCTCCTTGACTGATGCCTTTTTTAGCCAGAGAACAAGCTTTCTTTAAAAGCAAATCCAGTGGGAGTCCTTCATCTTTGAACTACTTCCTGCCGCCACAGAGCGGCTCGGCCGGCCGCGTCTGTTGCTGCGTTCAAGCTGAAACTTGTGAACTTAGAAATCTCAACATACATGGTACACAGGATGTCCTGAGCCCTTAGCTTTCAAACAAATGCAGCATTAACAGGGAGAGTTCAAACTTCTTGTTTTGCGAGCACAGTAAACAACTCCGTTTGAACGCAGCATATTTATACACAGAGTCTGGCATTTCCAGCCGGACCGGCGACCAAAACAGAGGGGTGTGACATCAAGACATTGCTACTCTACTCCATATTTACATAGTTAATGTGTTTCCTGGCATTTTCTGGTGCAGGGTGTTGTGTACTGTGCCTTTAAATGCTGCTTAGTCACTAGAAAATGTCAGCTGCTGTTACCATCTGTGCAAACCATTAACGCTGACAAAGTGCCAGTGACTGAGGTGTGGAGGTGCATTCACAACTTTAACCTTTCCAGTAAATGGCACATTGTAAAAAAAAAACCTTCTGTGTGTAGGAGTGTGTGTGTGTGTTTGTGTGTGTGTGTGTGTGTGTCCCAAAGCTGTTTCGTGTAAATCGACTTACAGTCTTCATTACTCTTAGATCTGCTGGATTATCAAATCTTGATCGCTGGCAGCGGTTTAAATCCAAGCTTCAATAACCCCAGAAACCCTGTAATGAGATTTTGGTGAACTGGCTTTTCTAAAAAGCATAAATCCCACGATTTTATTGTGTTGGACACCAATGATAGTGCTTGTGGCTGCACAGGAACACACAAAAACGAGGCTGGTGTTCATACATGAACATGAAAGTATCATCAGCAAACGGTTTGAGGTTAATTGTGCAACATCATGAGGGAAAAAAAAGAGGCATTTGTGATTGTTTTCTTAGTGTTTCTCAAAGTGGAGTCCAGGGACACATGTTGAAGGACAATGTTGTAGCTGGTTGGATTTTGTTTTTAGAGCTATGCACAATTTAATTTGATGAATATGTGAAACTCTTGCCAGAGCCAAGCTGCTGGCAAGAGTTTTTAGACCTTTTTTTGTGGCCAGTGTTTACTCCTGGAGCTAAAATATGATTAAATTTGGATGTTTGCAATCACACTGCAAAAGTTTGAATCAGCTAAAAGAGCGAGTCAAAAAGTTAAACAATAGCTATTTTCCAATAAAAACCAAGCGCACCCTCTGGCAGTCGTGTTTATCTTGCTCTAACCACTCCGCTGATCCTCCGCCAAGTGGGTCAGTCTCACTGGAGCAGGCAAAAGCAGCGATGATGGAGCTGTATAGGAGGAAGGATAGAGGAGAAGAGGAGGGGAGGAGGTGTGTTTATTCACCCCCAGTCTGTGGGAAGGCTCCTCAAAAAAAATCTGCTCACGTTTTACAGAATTGAAAAAGGAGGTCACGGGCCACAACAAGGCCACGCTACGAAAACAAATGTACATCGCTGAGGTAGGCATTTTTCAGGGAAGTGGAAATGTCTCCTGTATGTATGGATGTGTAAGGGGATTTACTGTGTGTGTGTGTGTGTGTGTGAGACAGTGTGTGTGTGCGCACACACGTGCTTGCGTCTTAACCGCCGGCAGACTCGACCCAGATGTGAATCGGTGTGAAGCAGCTGGACAGCTTCAGAGGTGGTCAGGGCCACGTCTGCACAAACACAACCGCAGCACTTTATATCCTCATGCACGTGAGCTTGTACTCAGTAGGTTACACACACACACGTGACGAAACTTTCATTATTTTAGTTTGGTATGGCCGACTTTGGATGCCGCCTTTCATATTTCACAATAACGTGGCAGCTCGTCGTCTCGGCGCATCAACAGTTTGGAGGTAAAAAAAAGAAGAAAGAACCGCGTTATATTGCAAAATAAATGAGCATGGCCTAATTTCTGAGCTCCAGCTAAACGGACACAAGGAAAGAGGCCAAATATAATAACGAACGGCTTGTTTGATTTGGTCTGGTCATGCAGAGAACAATGTTTGGAATCTGATTATAGGTGCTCGGCTGGATTGGACTGAGAAGTGAGACGACATCGGCGGCTTCATGGGAACCAAAACAGAATTAGATTAAACAGATACACATGAGGAAGCCTCGCTCTCGGTCACTGTTTCCAATCACTTATTTGACCATTTGACTCTTTTCTGTAGTTACGCGGCCAGATGTGAGCGTATGACCAGCTCTCCTCAGAAACCCGTCTTTTTTTAAAATATCTTACTAATTATAGACTCTGAACGCTGAATTGTGATGGAAACCCATTGAAACCCATTGAAACTTCCTAAATAGCCTCTTTATCTCCTCCATCTGTCGACACTGGTGAAGTCAGTGTTGATACCGTGTCAATGCCACTTCAAAAAGCCCTGAACTGTCCCTTTAATATGAAGAAAGCAATGCTGGAATGCAGTAATGAAAGAAAATGTTTGATATCGCTGAGAATAGTCATTGGAAAGCAGCTGGATTTGTCCTTAAATGCCCCCAAAACACTGCAGTGGTGCATTCAAGGACTCGCTGAAGGACTCACTGAACTTCATGTCACGGTGGTTTGGTTCAGGGTTGTAGATCTTGTTGATCTTGTGTGGTCAGGTGACTGCGTGCACATACATACGCCGATGTTTGCGTTGCGTCTCTTGAGATGCCAACATCGGATTGTTCTGCTTCATGTCGGGTCCGTGTTTTCTCTGCTATTTGCTCAGGGTGCTGTGTGCAAACAGAGGGCCCTTATCTGATCGCCTCTCCGTGCTCTTTAAACACTGGAGGGAGCCATTGATTGTTCTGATTACACAAATCTGCTCCATGTAATTGCAGCCAGAGGTTTCGACAAAACTCCAGCCAAGAACAGAGTGACTTTACATTGTTGTGTTCTCTGGAGAGAGACACACGATCCAGTCTTTATTGTACAATGAGAGAGAGAAGAAATAAGATTACGAGCAGGGTTAGGGTTAGAGCCGTCAGTCATCGGTTGCTTTGATATGACACATAAGATGGGGACACACCTGGGCAGAGTCTGCACCTGTCAGCACTTGTTGGGCACAGTCGGCACAGAAATGTGTTAGTGTGTGAGGGGTAAAGACTCGAATCGGCAAGTATGTGAGGCCAACAGACCCGACCTGACCTCAGTCGCAGTCAGTCAAACATTCTCTTGCCGACTCTTGAAGGTATCTGGGACCGCAAACACATGCAGCCAACAGCCAATGACAAAGAGTCGGTGGGACACAGGAAATAGCATCAGAAAGTAGCCGGAATATCAAAACAGCGATGGCGACGTGTTTCGCTGTCGCTCTCGCGGGGGGTTGCCTCAAGGGTTTGACGGGTTCAGTTGGCTTCAGTCTTTTCAAAGCTCGGTAGCAACTGTGAAAGTTGTGTAGTGCGTCCCCAGCTTTAAGCCGTGTTTCCACCAAATGAGGCGGTTCGGTTTGGGAAAGTAGGGTTTGAAAAGTACTAAAATAACAAGCCTTGACCATTTCATTCTTTGGCACCCTTCTCTTAGGGGTACCAGTGTAGAATGGTACGGTGAAGTCAGCTCATTGGGCGACAGACTTTCCAGTTTTTATCCACCGTGTTTCTCTTCAACACCCAGCGTTTATTCTCATACAAAGCTTGACTGAGCAGGAAAAGAAGAGCTGCTGGGCGTCCTCCTTTGTTGTTTGTTGTTTGTTGTGTTGCGTTCAGTGTCGTCATTTGTTGTCGCTGGCGCGGCCATCAGGCATAG
Organism: Solea senegalensis; assembly: GCF_019176455.1. Taxonomy (NCBI): domain Eukaryota; kingdom Metazoa; phylum Chordata; class Actinopteri; order Pleuronectiformes; family Soleidae; genus Solea; species Solea senegalensis. The sequence goes on from NC_058022.1 coordinate 34,909,116, forward strand.
ACTGACCCAGGGCTTTACCAAAGCAAACCGTACTCTACCATACCGCATGGCTGACTTCATCATAAGAGTTACCGATGTTGCTGAATCAGTTATTACGATATCATGTCCATTAATGTTGGGTCCACTGTGTCTGACAAACCTCCAGCAAGTGGGAGAACGACCTTGTGTGTAGTGTTTGAGCTTTTATATCATTGACATTTTTGAAGCTTTGAGATTCAAGATTGAACGACCAGTTTTTAAAACCAGCAAGTTCACAAGCTTTGATTGGACGATAGTGCTGTCATTTATTGTCTGTTTTGCTCTAAATGTGAACATAATTTACAAAATTTACATCATGTTTTATTGAAGAAGACCTGAAACCAGTGATTGAGACCATTTACCCCTCCCCTAGACTTCTATTCATGCGTTCTTATCAAGAGTTTATGGCTTACATGCTTGGAAAAATCAGCCATTTCTCAACAGCTCTACAATCCACACGTGCAATGCCACAGTCAAAGTGAATGAGTTGACCTCAACCTGACCCTAACCCAGTTAAAGCCTAACCTTAACCACCACAATTCAAATCTTAGCCCTTAACTAAACTTAAGCAACTCCTCACTGGGTCAGTCAGTCATCTGAAGCCTCTGGCTTTGATAAAACATAATTAAATGCAATAAAAATGTGACCTACTTTTAGACAATCGCAGCCTGAGACAAGACGTCCTGTGTGTAGACATAGTGTTGTTCAACACACACACACACACACACACACACACACACACAGATTCCCTCCGCTGGCCCACATCCCCTCATGGGACTCCCACCTCGCCGTGGCCTCAAGTCACAGCTCATTTGCGGAGGCCATGTTTGTTTCCCACACTCCTCCCTGCTTTGTTTTCATTTTCACGGTGTCACGTGGACGTGGAGCTCCCTCTCCTCCTCCTCCCTCCTCCCTCCTCACCCTCTCACCCCATCACACCTGCTCAGTGATTCCTCTTAAAAAGAACGAATCCAGCCACTCTCATGCATTAGTGCTAATAACTGCTGATGGTTACTGGCTCACGTTCGCCTCCCACTCACAGGATTATTGTATAACGCCACAGTTCCAGCGGGTTGCCATGTATGTAGGAGTCTGCTGTTGAATTCGCCCTCGCTCTGACAGTAAAAATCACTCAGGAGGAGAGATTCAGTTGCACGTGGGAGGGTTTTTTGGAAGTGATTTGCCTTGAAACACACACACTAATCCATTTCTATCAGCACAGAAAGCCAAAGACAGGGAAAAATGACAAGTGAGAGACGTGCGGTTTTAAAAAAACATCCCCGGTGTCATCCCACACAGGCTTTTGTTTGTGGGCGCATCAGGTCCAAACGTGAGCCCGTGATTTCCACAAGCTGCTGAGGCAGAATTCAGGACGTAGCAGCGGCTCCTCACCTGTCTGAAGTTATTTTGACCCTGCTGCTTTCCTCAGGCCCGGGCAGTGAAGCTGTCACCAGTGACGGCGGCGTGGGTCAGTGCGGGGAAAGCGGCCGTCCGTCTGCAAAGCCAATTAGCTGCTCAGCGCTTCATAAAAACAGACCGAGCCTGCAGCTCGGGGGGAAAACTTTCCTGGCTCCAAATCCATGTGCAGGGATTTTTTTTTTTCCAATACGACAAGTTGGAGCGATGGGTGGTTTAAAAAGGAAAAGAAGAAGATGAGGATGAAGATGGAGTTAAAGAAACCCCACTCCCTTAATATTTGCACTGCTCAAAAAAACAACAGCGCTCTCATTTCTGTTTTAATTTTTTTTTTTTTTGGTGGCACACTTGTGGAGCAGACACATAATCTCTCTTTGACAGGAAAATTACCCAATGAAGTCTAAATGTTTATACACTGTGTACCAGCAGCAAGAGGAGGAGGAGGAGGAGGAGGTTCACCAAAGACAGAGTGGCCACAAGTGAGGTCCCAAACAAACACCTGACAGGTTATTTCACTGATTAATGACATGAATTACACAGCGCAGGTCATTGCCCTGCAGAAACAGCACTAATGAAGGAAAAAGCTTGTACAGCAAAGGCATCTTTAGATTAAATATGAGGGTCTGGATTAGGGGGAGGAGACAATAGGAGGTCATGCTTACACATCACGATACAAATGAAGAAATTCATACAGTCCTATTGATTTATTTTTGACGTGCCACAAGGGGGAGCCTTTTTTAACGTGAGTCGCGTGTTTTCTGCAACAATAATAGCGTCTTTCTTTTCTATTTTTTGTGTATTTAACATAGTTTTTGGCAGATGTTATTGAAAAAAATTTTTTTTCAGTAGCTAGTAGTCAGGATGATTTTGTAACATTACGAATGTGCTTTTTAGTAAGTTAACGTAACGTTCGCAACATATTTTTCAATGTCAATTCAGTTTATTTATGCTCCTCCCCAAAATCAGTCACAAAATGATATGCTAACACGATACTTGAGATCTCTTGTTTTTTAGTAAATAATTACGTCAGTACAATTTTTTTGTAACATTACTAATGTGCTTTTTAGTACCTTAAGTAATGCTAGTAACATGTCAGTAATGTTTATTTGTCATATTCGTGATGCATTTATATCACAGCAATAGTAATTTGTAACCTCAGTCACGTTACAAACTTGTTATTGTAACATTGGCAAATTCTCATCGTCTTTTTCTAACATCAGTTAACAATGTTAGCTTTATCTATTGGTAACATAAGTAACATTAGTTCACCTGCTTGTGACATTGAAACCAACAAATGGCATCACAGTGTGTTGGTCCTACAAAAGATGATAAAAGGGAAACAAATGGGATTGAATTGAATGACTGTTGGTGGGCAAATACAATTTGTGTAGCCTGTTTTGGAAACTCCTAGTTTAAATGTAATTTCTCTTCATACTCTGAGCAGTTAAATGAGGCCACATTTAAAGAGCTTTCTGAAAGCAGGAGAAAGACTAATTAATGTGCACTCAGAGTGATCGCTCTGCTTTTATACACTGTAAAAACACAACATGTTTTTAGAGCACGCAGCACACGAGAACGCCCCTCTTCATTTAGCTTTTCATGGATTGTCTTTTGCTGCACGTTGCGATGTGAGTGCATTATAGACAAGGGTGGATTGGGAGGATCACTGCGCGCACACACACACACACACACACACGCTGTGGCCTTATTCACTCCAGACGCGGTGCCTCGTTGAATTCAAGAGCCAGAAATGTTTCTGAGCGTTTTCAGAGAGTCTTGTTTTACTGATACAGTGATGAAGAGGAGAAATAAGAGGAGGAGGAGGAGGAGGAGGAGTGTTACGAGGATGAAGCTTGCCCACCCACACACTGACCTACAAGCACAGATATGCCACCTACTGTACCACACACATGTTTTGACAACAATCGCAGCATGATATTCAGAGCATGGATCTGACTTCTGCCCTCCTCCTCCTCCTTCCACATCTCTCTCTGTTTTTTCCCACTCTCTCTCTGTGTTCTCAGCTCTCTCGCTCCTCTCTCTCTCTCACACACACACACTCATTTTCTCTCTGGTGATCCAGATCACTGTGCTTAGTGTGTCACGCTTGACTTTTGCCTCAGGCTGTGGGGCAACCCAAAGGGTTTTTCTCACACGACCTGCCCGGTTTGAACTTTTGCACATGGGCTCCACAGAATTAGAAACACAGGTTCACATAATGGCTCGACTTTCTGACCCAACACACACACACCAACATACCAGCTTTTCCCCAAGACAGTCTAGCTGCAGACCTGCACTGTCAGGACCCTTCGTTGCAGACCTGCACTGTGAGGTCTCCTGCGCTGTCAGGACCGGAAGTTGATTCGAAGCCTTTCAAAATAAAAGCGACCATACCGGAAGCACGTATTTTTCGTTCCCAATGTTTCTTGGATCTTTATTTTATGTTTACAATGTAAATATGTTTATGTGTATCCATGTGTTTAAAAAAAAAACCTGTATATCTTTCCAGTTCAACTGTATAAGGTGAAAAAACTTAGGAAAATGTCAAGATAAAAAACGAACAAAATATATATATATATATATAAAAAAAGAAAATACAAAACGTTATGACCACTTCTAGGGTTATACTACAGATAATCAGTGCAAACTAGATGTACAGCTATTGTTATGATCCCCTATAAACATTATTAGCCTACTCAAAACATGCAATATTTTAATTTAATATAATTCACAAAAAGGACAGCTGTTAGTTTAGTCTGCACTACAAATTCATATTGAAACAATACATCTCTGTAAATACACCTTAATGTGTGATGGCATAATGCATCTACACTCCAACCTATTGCTGACTGTTCTTTGCTTCTATACCATTATTTATCATTGAAAATGTAGCCCCCTGCACTGCTGGACCCATTTACATATTGATTTACTTGTTTTTTTTATATAGGCATATCTTATGTTTGTTCAATTATAACACCTCATAATTCATTTAATAATTGCTTAATATTGTTTGTGCTACGTTCTTACCTTGTGCTGTTGGACCACATGGAGGGTGTGAGGGTTGATGATTTTAAATGAACTTAGCTTTGTGTATTCAAAGTGAATTACTGAATACCTAGTTACATGACCCAGATAACCAATATCTTCTAAGCAGTTTTTTTTAATGATTTTAATTATTAGTGTTTTAACAACAACAACAACTTTTTCCACAATTTTAACTTTTTTTTTTTTTCTTTCTACTCTTTGTAATCAGAGTACGCCAAGTACCCTCGTTTGTCCATAATCTCTTCACAGAAGAGCCACATATCTTCAATCTGGTAAAAAATAAATTTAAAAGGCTCAAGAATTAATTCTTTCTCTTCCTCATTCGGATCCATGGTGTCAAACAGCTGTCCAATTTCCTGCGCAGTCTCATCAGTTTGGGTGCTGTTCATGTTCAAATCTAAGGCATCTTCACTCTGGCTGCAAACAAGTGTTGTGGGATGTGTCTAACACTAATGTGTAACCCAGGCAGCTCAGTGTGTGAATGTGAGTGCGTGCGCGCGGCCGAGGCGCGACGCATGAGCGAGCCCGAAAAGCGGAAGACGGTTGTTGTTTTTGTTTACATTTTTCGGCGTGTGTGCGAGTGAATGAGTGGTAGAGACGGCGACCGGAGCAGAAAGGGAGAGAGTTTTACGCTAACGTGCAATTAGCCAATAAACTGAACACTCTTCAGCCAACGAACGTCCTGTCATTTGTGTGCCACCACATACCAACTGCGGAGAAAAGTCTCGGGAGTTAACCCCGGAAAGGAACGCGAACTCCGGCCCTGGAGAATATAAATCTCCCCTGCGTTCCCCGACCACGGTCAGGAGACACAAGCAGGAAAGGTTAACACAAGTGTTGATTCGCCTGCACCCATTCCGCTGCAGCGTTCAACTTTCGGCGTAGTGCCGGTAGTTAAGATCGAAATATGCATCTCTAAGAGACAAATAATGTCATAATAAGTAAAACAAAAAATAAATGATATGATATAATTCAGTTTTCTTGGTCTTTGAGTAGGAAAATGGCACATTTAAGTGAGCACTATCATACGATAACAACGCTAAAAACTACCCAAAAGTCCAAAACCCGATTCTTTCAAATTAATATAACTTTACAGGACAATATATAGTGTGCAACATAACGTTCTAGTGAATAAATACTGTTTCTGTTTCTTCGTATGACGCTAAGTTGTTGTCACTTGACTGTTACCCACCTCGTCGTCTTCACACTTCACATGGGGAACGAAAAATACGTGCTTCAAGTATGCTAGCTTTTATTTTGAATATATGCTTCCGGTATGGCCGCCTTTATTTTGAAAGGCTTCGAATCAACTTCCGGTCCTGACAGCGCAGGAGACCTCACAGTGCAGGTCTGCAACGAAGGGTCCTGACAGTGCAGGTCTGCAGCTAGACCCCTCTCGCTTTTCTTTCCCCTCTGGCCTTTTGCAATTTAAAGCCACAGTAGGTAGTATTTGCTGAAAAAACAGTGGAGTGCCAATTTATATGCCGCTAAAATCAATCATTGTTGCTCAGTTTACACAGTTTACACCTTCTGATATTATATTTGTTGTCCTCTGTATAGCTGTGGAGCATGTCCTTACATGTTGACACTTTATTTTAATATATTCAACATTTTTTCTATCTATCTATCTATCTATCTATCTATCTATCTATCTATCTATCTTTACATATTCTTGTTAACATATTGAGCATTTTATCACATATCTTTCCACATTTTTTATATTATTTTTTATTATATATATTTTTTATCTTTCCGTATATTTTATTTTTTGTTGAGTTGTAAGGAGCTGTTAGCTATAGCTATCTAGCCAGCTATCTAGCTGTATTACTAGAGAATTGTTAGCTAGATAACTAAAAGTCTTCCCAGTGAATCCTTCTTACTACCTAGTGCAGTCGATCCTTTCATATTCTAATTTACATATTTAGCGTTTTATCACATATGTTTTCATATTTTTTATTTTTAAGGAGCTGCTAGCTGTAGTGATCTAGCCAGCTAGATGGCTAGCTATCTACATAGCTATGTTGCTAACTAGTTATTAACTAGCTAACTAAAAGCCTTCCCAGAAAATCCTTCTTACTTCTTACTCTTGTTTACATGTTTAAATTTAATTTTATCACATATCTTTCATATCTATCCAGGTCGCTTGCTAGCTAGCTAGCTTCCCTTTCAAACCGGAGATGAGGATTAAACTTCGTCCATAACACAAAACACTATAGAGGAAAGGCATCGTATAGTCATATAGTCATATAGTCTGTAGAATGGAGTGTGATTTGATGACAGTTTGGAGCCTGGGTGGCCCCTGCTCACTCATGAAAACCTTCCTCCAATGATGACAGAAACTCCTGCTGAAGACAATAGAAGCCATTTTTGCAGCTGCTTTGCAGGAACCACATCCTAATAACCTGCCATTAGTGAGAATTAAAGCTGCAGATCACTGAACCATACCTGAAAATACCACGGCATATCTAATTCAGTGTGGTTAGAACATGTTCCATGTGTGTGGAGATACCAGCTGAAGCACAGTCTGTACATTAGGATCATGTATTGTTCTGGAAAGATCCTAAATGAAGCTTTTCTGTCCTCATACTGTAGCTCAGATGATTGTTGAATGTGCACCGGTACACTGAAGAAAACTGCCATTGGGATGAGCTCATTTTGTTTGGCTAGAATACTTAAAACTATCCCGAAAACGAGGAAAAACAGACTGGCCAAAGAAATTCTGTCACAAATAAGAAATGTTTACTTGATTTTTAAGAACGTAACCATCAGAATTTCTTGTATTTGCACACACACACACCAAACCGTCAAAGGGAATTTCAAGACAAGAATCAGAAGATATAAAATTGTCTAAAATTAGATTATTTTTCTAGTGCCTGCCAAGATCCTTATTCTTTATAGGCAAAAAAAACCAAAACAATTTCCCGGAAATGGGGCTTATTTTGCTTGCCTGAAAACAATATTTAAATTTTACATGTAGAAATAGTGCCGCCTCTAAAAAGAAAAAAGTTGCTTTATGATATGAAATGATCACTTTTACTGTCACGACTTCTTCGTGCCAGAGAATCTGGGCCAATCTGGGCTGTTTCACACTTGCACCTTTACAGGCCACCCCGTCGTGTTAAATCATCCCAGAACGAGCCGCTCTCCCCTCGGGGCCATCCGGCCCAGCCCAGGTGCTCTGCTGGAGATGCCTCTCCTCCTGGAGCCTCTGTCAAAATCTCTGCAGCAGATCTGCAGCAGATCCCCTCACACAGCCAGATGAAAGTCTGCTACCGGTAAGTAGGCCATAAAACCACAGGAAGGAGGGGGAAAAAAGAGAAAAGGGGCATCCCGTGCCAAAACACAACCACTCTCTCCTCCCTCTCTCCCTGTGCCTCCACTGTCCACACACACCCTCCGCCCTCTGAGAGTAGACAAATAGGTCAGGAAGCCATTTGACGGCGGTAAGTCACAGCGGGCGGCGGGGTCGACAGCAGCGACGCTGCAGGAAGAAGACGAGGGCAAACCCAGATTGTTAAAAGAGCGAGGTGTCACCGTAATTACCCTTCATCATCACCACCCCACCCAGGAGAACGCCATGACTTAGCAAGTGAATAAAGATGTGTGTGTGTGTGTGTGTGGGGTGTGTGTGTGTGTGTGTGTGTGTGTGGGTTCACAGAGCCAAAAAGGAAGCTCCCAACAGCTGTTCCTCTCACAGAGCCAAAAAGGAAGCTCCCAACAGCTGTTCCTCTCGTTGCCTTTAACGGACGACGTCCTCTCGTCTTTCTCTTTGTTTCAGTCTCATCTCTTGCTCCTTCCTCCTCCTTCCTCCTCCTCCTCCTCGTCATCATCATCACAGTGGATCAGAGCACACTGACCTGTTTTCCGGAGTGTGTAGCTTCGCCCTTTTTTCTACAGTTTTTTGAATTTGAGTTGAACCACTCCTCAGTTTTGAGGAGTCAAACTCAGATTTCACGCTGTTTGCATGAGGTACTGACACTGAGAACCAGCATAATAAAACCACTTTTTTGTTATTCTCGCTTAAATTTTTATTGTATTTATCATGACAACATAACAATATAAGCACAATAGTTATTATTATTTTACAATATTAAAGCCACTTAAAGAAAGACTCCCCTTATAATATCTGCACCTGCTCAAGTCTATGTGCAAACTACTTTACTTCACTGTCGGTCAGAGGTTACAGTCTGGAAACTGAAGTTTGTAAAGCACTTATTCTCCCACACCAAAGCCCATAGAAAAAAACAGCGCTTTTAGCTTGCAGGGACACAAGAGCTGCTTCAGTTTACCATGAGAAAGTGTTGTCTAACGATGTGATCAACGACACAAACATCAGAAAAAGTTCTATCTCTTTAAAGTTTACTAATCCCCTTGTTTTGCATTACGTGTAACTTGAGTGGACTTGATCTGTGCGTGGATGATTCCTTTCCCTTCCCTTGTTGGCAGCAGAGAACGCCGCGCTCTGCCAGCACACAGAGAAAACCTTAAGCCGAGCTCCTCGACACTCATTATCTGAGCCCGTTTAATGTTGAGTAACAGGTGTCTCGCTGCCAGTTTTCTACTTCTTACAGGCTGTTGTTTTCCGGCAGTGCCACTCTTCCCTCTGACATCATTTACCGGACTGAGCGCGCCGGGCTTCCAGTAGGTTGGCACGCGGCGCCTGCCAACATGGTGGAGTGTCGTCAGCACCTTGGCCGCTGTGAGCTTCAGTTAGAGACATGTTGACTTGAGCGGTTATCTTCAGGGTGCTGCTCCGCGACTGCTCGTCCACCCTTCAGGCTTTAAATGTCTGCTTCTGTGCCAGCGCCATTAGCTCAGTTACCCACTGCATTGTCCATATTACCGACAAAGATGTTAATCTATGCGGGGGGTGTGTGTGTGTGTGGGGGTTCATGGCTGCATTGTTTGGTCGTAGTGCAGATAAGACACACATGGAAGCCATTTCTGCCTCGAGATTGTGGAGCTGTGTTTTTCATTATTAATGCCACACACACACACACACACACAGTGGGGGAGAGTTTCTAGGTTATTTTTAACTGCCTCCATATCTTGACCTTTTGTTAACATTCGCCCCAAGCAATCTTATTGCTCACGTTCAGGTGTGATCCAATAGATGGGACCCACAGACTGTATATAAAACGTCAAGAAAGCAAAAATATCTCAGCCTCATATCTGCAAAACTGTTGTTAAAAATTTTAAGACAAAATATCATACTTTGAGCTTTAATTACAAGCTATAAGAAATTCTTCTTCTTTTCAAAAGTTCTTAAAATCCACTTAATCAAGTGAATTTAAGACTTATTTTGAAGTCAATTTACTATTTGCTAGCTATAGCTATCTAGCCAGCTATCTCACTAGCTAGTTGTTATGTAGCTATAGCTAAAAGTCTTCCCAGCAAATCCTTCTTATTAGCTAGTGTAGTTTATATAGTTTATAACATATCTTTTCCATATTATAGTTGTATACAAGAGCTACTATCTATCTCGGTCGCTTGTAATAGTAAATAGTATTTCATACATGACAGATTTTCTGACAACTTTCTAAAATGATGGCCTGTTTTTGCTCGTTTTAAGGACTTTACAGTCTAAAAGTGGCCGCAGATTTACAAGCTTTAGTTTTTAAAAACATTTGCCAATGTCATTGGAAGATAATGTCTCTTAAAACAAGAACATTTAAAGGCATTTATGAATATTTGGTTTATTATTTATTTACTATTATTGAAGAAGAAGAGCTGAAATTAGCTAATTTTTACCATAGATTTCCATTTAATCTGAGTTTTTTCAAATAGACGATGTCTATTTTTGAACACTGAGACCACATTTGGACGTCGTCCGTCTTTCGGCTGCGTGAAGAACCACCATCTTAGTTTTGGAACAGATTCGCCTTTTCAGTTTTGTGAAACAACAATGAGAGGCGGTTTAGCTGCTCTGTACGTGGCATCAGCAGCAGTGAACCTCGAACACACTGATCATTTGATCACAAACCCTCTCAGGGATGAGACGCGCTACATCGGAACATGTTCTGACGTCAAGTGTGAACTCGGAGTGTCCACATGTGATCACGACTGATGCTTTTTCATTATTATGTTCCCTTTGCCATTAATCTCTCCCAGTTGAACCACTTTGTTAAACAAATATGGGAAAAATAACTTGAAAGGTTAGAGATCGTGTTTCCTTCAAGTGTGGTTGTAATAGGTACTGACAACGTAGAATCACCTAATATCTACACCAGGTCTTTTTCTTACCACCAGACAACCTTTTCAGATTTTCTCTATGGGGTTTGGTGTGGGAGAGGGAGCACTTTACAAATGTCAGTTTACAGTCAGGAAACGCCGTCTAACAGCGAGATGTGGTGGTAAACACATTTTGAAGATATCGTAGAGTTAAGCGAGTGTAGATTATAGTGTAATGTTTGTGCGCCGTCAGCAGTTTTTGGAAGATTTATTTGGAATTCTGCAGCCAAAGTCTTTCTTTGACTCTGGATTTAGACACAAACATGAGTCTGGTGAAAGTTACAGTCCAAGGCCCTTGCAAAAATAAACCGGGAACATGCTGTGTTTCAGAACAATGATTATTTTTGGTACGAGTGAAGGCTACAGACTCAAGGCCACTTTAATGCAAATCCTAATTGACATGATTCCGCTTCAGTCTGGACTTTAGTTTTTACTTCTGATGAAATGAGAGTTTCTGTGTTGGTGTCTCACTTCGAGCACTTATTCAAACAGAAGTTCTGGTCTCGCTCTTTTTTGGGAGTGAAAACTACAAATCAACAGCCGCAGTGGGAATGATTTCTGACTGCTCTCTTCATATCAGCTCGGCTCACGTTGACCTGACATCTTCACATTTCTATTTTTATTGACTTCTTCTTCTATTTGTGTCCTTTTTTTTGTCGTCGGATCAGGAAGGAAGGAAATGTTGACTCTGTGGGAACATAATGTCACTTGTCCAAAGACAGTATATGTCACGCTTCCTGTACACACACCCAAGCTTCCCATGGTATCTTACATTTTAATGACAAACCCCTGCTTCTGCTGGTGTTGCAGGAAGGCGACTGTTCTGACGGAGCGCTGCACATGTGTGCCGTCATGTGGAGGTCGCCTGACCTCGATCGTTCCCGGCATTAACTGTGACCAGTCAGCGCGGGGCACGGGCGTGTGACGAGAGTGGCGGGAATTAAAAAACTTTTACAGGGTTTGCCATAAATCTACTGCGGGGAAGGGTCAGGAAATCCAGCAACAATGGTGACAGGAAACATGGCTGCGCTGCACTGTGACTCAGCGAAATCTAACACAGCGACGGAGAAATTAGAAAAGAGGGAGAGGATTATAGTTGAGTTTTATCTTACTTATAAATGAAGATTTCTTTTTCCCCGTGGCTCAAATGACAGTTTGTCTTTGATTTCCCGCGACTTCAAAGTGAAGGTTGGAGGTTCTCCGAGTTTCGGGGGCTCCAGAGATTAAGTGGAGTGAAAGATGATCCATTTGATGTTGGAGATTTGGTTAGTCAAGGAAATTAACCTGCTGGGGAAATCCCTTGATCTGGTGCTTCTACTCTACCCTGTAATGAGAGTTCTGTGTGAGAGTGAGACACGGTCACAACCTGGAGCTCCACTCACACACTTACGTTACGTTAAACGTAGGAGTGCGGAACTTTTGAATTTCACCAACTTATCGCAGAGGTCTCAAACCCGTGGCGCCCAATCGATGTTAGAATGAGTTGAATTATTTAGAGATTCATCATAAATACACGTATATTGTAAACTTTATATCATTCTGTATCAAAACAAACACCATGACTGACATGAGGAGACACTGTAAAACAACAACAGTGAAATAGAAACCAAACAAATGAAAGACATTATAAGACACCATAACCAGAGGTGGAGGGACAGGTGAGTGATGAGGACAGGTGAATAAAGAGGACAGGTGAGTGATGAGGACAGGTGAGTGATGAGGACAGAGGACAGGTGGTGATGAGGACAGAGGAGGTGATGAGGACAGGTGAGAGGACGGGTGAGTGATGAGGACAGGTGGTGATGAGGACAGAGGACAGGTGAGTGATGAGGACAAGTGAGTGATGAGGACAAGTGTGATGAGGACAGACAGGTGAGTGATGAGGACAGTGAGTGATGAGGACAGGAGTGATGAGGACAGGTGAGTGATGACAGGTGAATGAGAGGACAGGTGAGTTATGAGGACAGATGAATGAGTGATGGACAGGATGAGGACAGGTGAATGAGTGATGAGGACAGATGACAGGTGAGTGATGAGGACAGGTGAATGAGTGATGAGGACAGGTGAATGAGTGATGAGGACAGGTGACCCATTTTGACCCATTTATGTGTTTACATGTTTTATTTTGTCAGCACTTTAATTTGTAAAGGTTTGTCTTTAATTCATTTTAATTTAAGTGACTTTTACTCAATTTTAAACAAGCTACTTTTCTACTTTAACATTTTCAGACTAGTACTTTTACTTTAGTACAATATCTCAGTCCTGTTTCCACCTCTGATCAGATGAGGTGAGATTAACATCTCGGTCACTCGCCGGTGAATCCCCAACATCTGCCCTCTGTGACGCCGCGTGTCAAGGTCACGACCTCGCTCAGTCATTAGTGTGAGTGGCAGAGGCTCCGTGGGTAAGCGATCACCACACAGAGGCCACAGAGGCAGACGTGCTCGGGGAAATGAGAGAGAAGAGAAAGTGTGCACTGCTGAAAGCGAGCAAATCGGCCAATTTGAGCCCAGTCACGTTACGCAGATAAATCAACCTGGCTCAATATGGCACTGGCGGCAGGAGGCCCGCAACGGCAGAGAATCCCAGACCTGCTCCAGCGCTTTCAATCTGCCTTTGATGACTTGACAATATGCTGCTCTGCTCTGCTCCAACAACCGGGCACTGAGTTCATAAAGTCTGGATAAACACGCCCCAAAACAACAGACGCCGTAACATCTGCGCTGAAGACGGAGACAGGAGTCAAACACTAAATCTGAAACGTCCACTCACACCTGGATGTTTTCTCGTTGCATCACTGCAACACGAGTCCAAACAAGTGGATGAAAGTGTCCGGTGCCAAACCGGAGCAGCCGCGCCCTCCGGCGTCTCCATCACCGTGAGTCCCGTTCAGGTTAGTGTCCGGCAGGAGGCAGACCGAGCGTGAAGGAACCGCTGAATCGCACTTTCACACCGGGCTAATTTAAGAGAGCGCTGTTGTTTTAACACCATTCCAAGGCCAAGAGTGAGGGAGTCAGACACACGGAGAGATTCTTAACCCACTGCTCTTGGGACACCAGTCTGGATTTCCTGCCGCTGCCTCCGACCACAGCTGGACTCCTGCAGCGTGATGGAGAGGCTCCTGTTGCACTGTATTTACATTTCACTGTGTTTGCTCAGGAGTTTCAGAGCATTAACACCCGGCTGCGCGCGTCCCCATTTCCAATAATGTGCATTTAAGGTTAAAGAACACGAGTTTTGTTTGGCTGAGAAGGAGTTTTCTCACTTCAGCCGCATCTGCGTAGAAATACTTTGCTAAATTCAATTAAAATGTCATTTTCCCCTCCATAAAACACCGATATTCTGAGCACGGCTATGACGTAAAGTGAAATATTGACTCGACTGGTGTAATCTTCTACTATGCCATTAACACCTAACCCTCAAAATGTCCGACTGGACTTATTTTAACCATAAAAGGACCAGAAAATGTCCTGGAACTAAGTGATTGTGCCCTTTTTTTTCCAGAATAACATCTTATATCCGGCAGTTACTGTGGTTCACTGGACTTTATCTCACATTCAAACTTCCTTTTTCTCACAGGAAACTGAAGTTTGTGACCTGCTCACACCCCTGCACCAAACTCCATTGATAAAATCAGTGATTTTAGCTCGCGGGGACATAGGAGCTGCCTGTGATCTGCGGCCTTGTTCTGTAAGTTTGTGTTATGTATTTAAATCCAAACAAAGAATTTGAAACACAGAAGTGACCACGTAACCCTCGTGAAGTTACTGAAGGAGGCAGCAGCGCATCAACATCTCCTGCGTGCTGTGACGTTAAATCGGTGATTTTCTCTATGGGGTTTGGTGTGGGAGAGCGAAACAGTGAAGGAAACAGCACGGACTTCATGTTTTCTTTGAATATCTCTCACACACTTGTGTCCTTGTGTCCTTGTGTACTTGTGACCCTGAAACACAAGGTCAGTCCAGGTAGTCCAGACCTCACTCTACCCAGAAACCCTCCATCTCCTGAGAGGTTCCTGAGACGTTCCTGGCACCACCGCGAGGTCCTTTTATATTTTAGGTCAGGTGGCTCCGTACGTAGAGGACAGAGCTGTAGGTTTGAGAGGCTCGCGCTGCCTGCTGAGCTCATCAGTGGGATCATGTGTTTCCCAGAGGAAGGAAGTTTGACGTTCACTCTCTGGTGCTTGTCAGAGTGTGTGGGAGTAGCCCTTCTCCCGACCTCCCGCCAAACGGTTATCGCGATTCTTCATCTCGTCTCGCTGTTGGCGCCCGCGGCCGTCGTCGGTGAAAACAAGGACACGTGGTTTGTGTCACACTGTAAAGTCATCAGAAGGTGGGCGCAGCAGCAGCAGCAGCAGCATCAGCAGCAGCAGCAGCAGCAGCAGCAGCAGCAGCAGCAGCAGCAGCTCCGTGTTATGACTCTAACAGTCACGTTCTACCCACTCAGCCCACGGGAGGAGATGCAGGGAAGCCAGAGAGGAATGAAACGAGAGATCTGGAGCGACGCGTCGACTCCTAATGAAAGCTGAGGAGCACAAACAGATCAGAAAACAGCAAAGTCATCTTCAGATGGTTTCAGATCGTCCTCCAACCTCAGAGAAGGTCTCCGGGACGATCCTTGGGACCGTCATTAAAAACGATCACTCGCAGATCATTTCAGTGCAAAGAAAATCAAAGAAGCCTGACATGGCGACACGCCGCTGAAATAATGAAGCACTCCATCAATTTGCAATAAAAACAAACATCTTTTATTGCAGCTCAGTCACAGCCAGCACATTTGCAGCTAATGGCCGGCTATAAAGGATTTTATGCATCTATGTTTTATAACGGCCTGCTGGCGTCAAGTGTGTCCAATGAAAAGTGTTTGAAGGAGTTTTTGCACGGAGTCGAGTAAGCGTTTTTAAAAACAGAAAAAAGAAGAAGAGAGACTAAAAGATGTTTGCAGCCACGTGGTGATCGTCGTAACGGGTTAAAAAAACGCTATATTTCAACATTCTGTGCAGTTTGAATGTTTCTAAATTGAGTCTTCTGGTTCATAAAGTGAAAGTATCAGTTAACCCTTTAACACCTAAGACTCAAAATGGCCGTCTGGACTTTTTCTTTTGCTTATTTTCACCATAAAAGGACCAGAAAATGATCCTGTGAGTGAGTGCGTGCTTTTGTGCGCTTTTCCAGAATAACTTTCAATATCAGTACAATTTACTGCATGCTAAAATAGTGTATTAACAATTTGAAATGAAGAAAACCAAAAATGTTTGTACACAAGCACCAGAGTTTGTGTGTTCAATTTGAAATGTGAAATAATATTAATGTTAAGTTAAGAGCAGAAGCTCGTCTTAAATGCACCATGTTTATTTCTGAATCTTTTGTCCCATACTAGTTCTTGGCAACAGCAGCGGTGACTGTTGAAGAAAGTTTTGGAGCATAACGTCGTAATATCACACAAATAAAGTTGTTCCTGTCTTTTTATTAGCGGATATGACAGCGACATTTATCAACGCAGCCTTTAATTGCACTTCCATGTGGCTTCAGTTTACCATAAGAATGGAAATGCCATGAAGCGTCCTCGCTCTGTGACGACATCAGAGATGAGACACACACACACACACACACACACACACTCACTCTTCAGAACGCAGGATTTCCTCTGTGCGAGAACAGACTCTGATTCTGACGCAACCTTTTTACAGAGTCCTGATACTGATGTTCACGTGGTGCTGACGTGACAAAACAATGATGTATTTCCTTATTAATGAAGCCTGAAATAAAAGAATAACTTCCACGTTCCTCATCTTGTCGCAGGTTGCAGCCAATTAAAAGCAAAATAATCTCTAGAAATGTTTTTCGACATTGAAAATAAAATGTAAACTTGGTGGGGAGACGTTATAGACCAAGACGAACCAAAAAGTCGACTGTAACCATGGCCTCAACTCAACAGGAAGTCAGCCATTTGGACGATTGGGACACTTGCGTCACGATTTTGTTCCATTAATTGATTCATTTTGCATCATAAATGCATTTATATTGTGAACTATTTATCGTTCCATATCAAAACAAGCACTTTTATTTTGAAATTCTGCGAAATATCATCCTAAATATTGTTATTTCGATGTCTTTTTCTAAAAAAATGTTTGCCGTTTTTCACTTGACCGCCCCCTACTGACCAAACTCCACCGCTAAGACTGTGGTGAAAGTGATGAGTCATGCTCCCTGAACCATAATCTCACAATTTAAACCCTCATCCTGGATTATCCTGGTCAACCTAACCCAAGATCTTAACACTGAGAGACACAGAGTTCCTGTATCTGCCTGTAGGGGGCAGTGCGGCTTCATCCGCCTTCAGTGTGGAGGTGAAAGGATGAATCTCAGATTACAGACCCTGACACTAAGCCTCCTCCTCCTCCTCCTCCTCCTCACACTCTGCTGCTTAGGCCAGAAACTCCGCACTCACTTAACACAATTAATGTAATGTAGATCACAGTAGTTTCAGTTTTTTATTTTTTATAATCCAACAATAATCCTCAGTGAAACTAAACAAAGGTTTCACATGATGATGTTATTATGATACAGTGAGTCCTGGAACACTGGACGTGATTTCTCCTAAATAAACATCTGTACTCGCTCAAATCAGAGGAAGAACACGAGGGAGACGCGTAAATAAAGCTAAAAATAATCTACAACATCAATCACAACAAAGGAAATCTTGAATTAAGAGTTCTATAATGAGATTATTCCATAATTTGACTCCTGTGACTGGAATACATTGTTATTTTGTGTTAATGTGCACTAATTTCTTATAAAATAAGCATATTCCTCTCAGATTATAATGTTTTTCCGTCCGTTGAAGCAACTTTTGGATGTTGTTTGCTCGTAAAAGTTAGTTTTTTTTGTTTTGAACGTGACGAGCACAGTGTTGAATTTTGACCAGATCATTAAATTGAGTTGGGTGAGTTTTAAAAAACTTTTATAATGTCCATAATGTGACCCCTGTGACTGTGATACAGTGTTAATTTGCACTAATTGCTTATTAAATGACCGTAATTCTCTCAGATTATAATGTTTTTCAGTTATTTGAAACAACGTTTGGATGCTGTTTGCTCGTAAAAGTTTGTTTGAGTTGGATTAGTTGTTTCTTAACACAAAAATCTGTTTTTAGAAGGATAAAAGCCTGTATTTATGTATGTTTTGTTCGTATGTCCTCACAATTTCACACTATATCAAAGTATGAAGGAGAACTTCTGACATATATACATATTTATATAACGCTGTATGACCTGCGGTCTTTGCTGTCCCAACAATGAAGGGACGAAAACAAGTTCTCACAGGGTTGGTGAGCGGCATTGTGGGTAATGAGTGACAAAATGAAAGGCAAGTTTTCACACAGTGGAATCCGGAATATTTAACTTTCATGTTCAGTGAGGCACTTTCAATTGAGAAAGAAAGGGAGTGTGTGTGAGTGTATCGGGATATGTGTGTGTGTGTGTGTGGGGTGTAGGGGGGTGTACAGGGGTGTTAACAGAGGAGGCTTAGGCTCTGTCTACAACTCCCAGTGCCTCTTCCAAGAAATGGACCTAGAAGTAAAGAAGTGTGTGTGTGTGTGTGTGTGTGTGTGTGTGTGCATGTGTGTGCATGCGTGTGTGTGTGTTGGCACATGGACAATGTCAGTGTCAGAAAATGTACGTTTCATGTTTATTTTTTAATGGACAATGTCAGTGTCAGAAAATGTACGTTTCATGTTTATTTTTTAAAATATGTCATCTTTTCTAGTCATTTCTTACATTTACTCCCCCCCACACCAAACCCCATAGAGAAAATCAGCGATTTTAACATCACAGCACACAGGAGTTGTCGATCCACTGCTGCCTCCATCAGTAAGTTCATATGTGTTATTTAATCAATTCGGCATTTGAAATTCTTTGTTTGGATTTACATAGATTGAAATAAATCATACAAAGTGGCCACACGAGGCAGCAGTAGACCAGCAGCTCCTGTGTGTCCGTGAGCTAAAAACGCTAGTTTTTTGTATGGACTTTGGTGTGAGGTTTGCAAACTTCAATTTCCTATTGAAAAAGTCAGTTTTGACGTCAAAAGTCTGAGTTAAAGAAGTGAACGTAGTTCTTCAAATGTCATGAACTTTTCGCAGCAGTCATATTTTCACTGATTTGCACCTTTTATCTGCAAAATAGCTTCAGTCGACATTTTTTAAACCTTGCTCATGACGAGGCTTTATCTGACCGGAGCATCTTTTAGTCATAATAAAAAATGTTTTATGTTCGTTTCAGCAGATATTGTGTAAGGGGAGTGATGACTCGGTTAAAAGAATATAAATTATGTGGATATTTGTTATTGCAGTGAGGCTGAAACACTCAATTCCCGTCTCACCTACAAACTTACGTCACACCTGTGTAAGGAGCCCGTGTCCTGACTGAGTGATGACGGCGTGTGTGAGTGTGTGTGTGTGTGTGTGTGCGTGTGTGTGTGTGTGTGCGTGTGTGTGTGTGTGTGTTACTCGGTAAAACTCTCTGCCTCCCAGAGAGAGATGAACGAGTTTACTGTCTGCAAGCAGCAGCGCTACACCTGTATGACACACACACACACACACACACACATGTTCACCTTAACCTTAACCATCAGACTTAACCCTAACTGTCAACCTAACTTTTACCTTATAACCAAGTCTGAAGCCATAAACTGCCATTTTAACACACACACACAACACTGACGTTCATTTCCTGGAGACTTACTTTAACCTTAACCCTCATCCTACAACACGTCTTCACCTTCAAATGTAATCATTGACATTATAGGGACTTATTGTAATGAGGAAAGTCCCCATAATGTGAGTAATACCTGAAACACACACAAATCTCATAGACTTAATGCATTCCCTAACCCCTTACCTTTACCAACCCAATTCTAAACCTAACCTTAAAACCAGGTCTTAAAGTCATGGGGCCCAGACAAAATAATGTCCTCACAAAGATAGCTTTGTACGTCTTCTAACCTAAACCTAATCCTAATCTGAACCCTAAAACCAAGTCTTATCTTCCTGTGGTTTACGTTCATTTGCTGGAGATTTACGTTAACTTTAACTTACTAACCCTAACCCTAACCTTTACCTAACCATACAACATGTCGTCACCTCAAAATGTCATAAATCACGTTATATGGACTTGGACTTTTCTTTGGTTATGTAAGAAATCCAAGAGCCTCCTGAAAACGCTGCTGCTGCTGCTGCTGCTCCCAGTCGTGTTCCTAATCCGGCCTGCAGTTGGCCTTAAGCCCCATCAGCGCCGCTGACAGCACAGTCGGCCGGGGTTTGTCATTAGGATGAAAGCTGGTCTGGACTCACCTGGTTCCACAGCTGTCTGCGTGGAGGGAAAACACATGATTACAGAGCAGAGCTGCGTCTGCACCACCTTCACCCGGCGTGGACCAACACGCTCCTCCACCTCAGCCACAGATGACAGAGCCGCGTCGACGGAGCGGTTGTTATTGTTGTTGTTTATCGCTGATGTTGTTGCTTTGTGCAGCGCCGGCTTTTCCCGAACAGGTGTTCGAGTCGCGACCTTTACGGGGGCCGCTCCCTTTTTTGGCCGTTCCAGAACATGAGATCACTCAGCGGTGAGTTCCAGCAGAGCCGGACGTGAACCTGAGGCGTTTGATCTCGGGGCCCTCAGACGTGGTCTGGACCTGTTCCTCGTCTCTGCGCGCAGTCAGATCTCCGGCAGCAGCGAAGTTGACCTTTGGGCCGCGACGTGCAGATCATCACATCAGACGCAGAGTAGTGAGTTCAAAAAGTCTTCACAGACTGAACTTGAAGAGGGGAAAACAGCCAGAAATTACACAAGAATGCTTCCGCAGCCTAAAGGTCGCGGGGTCACGTGTTGTACCTGCTCTAAAGACACAACGTTCCCTTCTGTCATCGCTCAAAGGCTTAATAGTTACAGGTGTTGTGACACGTACACTGACTTTTCTCAACTCCGTCAACCGCTCACTCTCTCACACCAAACCCCATAGAGAAAATCAGCCATTTTAACATCACAGCACACAGGAGTTGTCGATCCACTGCTGCCTCCATCACTAAGTTTAAATATGTTATTTTATTAATTCGGCTCATGAATTTCTTCAATCAGATTGACCTCAGTGACACAAAGTGACCACACGAGGCAGCAGCACGCCAGCAGCTCCTGTGTCCCCGTGAGCTAAAATCGCTGATTTTCTCAATGGGCTTTGGTGTGAGAGAGTGAGAGGTTTACAAACTTTCAGTTTCCCGTCAAAAAACCTAACAGAGGTATATAATATAGGTATATAATATAGATATATTTTTTTTTTATATCATAGACTTAAGCAGGCGTATATCTGATGACTAAAGGTAAAAACATTTTTTTACAATTTGCGTGGAAACCCATGGAAAAGGAGAAAGGGCCACTTCGTATAATCACTCAAGCAGACTAACTGACTAACAAGTCAATTTCTGGGAAGTGCTGTATATAAAAAAAGCGTAATTACCACCTAATAAAGGCATTTATCACTCTCTGTGATGGGTTCACGCACGCTAACAAAACACAGACCTCACAGGCGACCGCTTCGCCCACGACAATGCACGAGAAATCGCACGAGGCGACGCGAGGCGACACCGGGAGAAGTGTACACACAGCTGGACGTCCGGTGAACGAGGGTAATTTGGCAGCTGGATGAGCGAGAGAGGGAGAGAGAGGGAGAGAGAGAGGGAGATTTGGTGCTTTTACCTCTGTTGACGTGGGCGGGAGCTGTTGAGAAGGATCCCCGTGGCCTCATGGGAAAACCCTCTTGACGTCAAAGCGCGTTCCAAACTCACAGATAGAGTGTTTTCATACGAGCTGCCCGGGCTTGGATTACAGTAAAGGAGGGGAAATTGCAACCGCAGAGCCCAGTTTGAACTTAGGAGCCTCACTCCTTCTCAAATATGATCACGTACCTTCACACAGAGATTTATCCTCTTTCTGTTCTCTCTCTCTCTCTCTCTCTCTCTCTCTGTCTTTGTGTTTGGGCTCCTGTTTTTGACAACACTGTAGTTTTGTTTTCCATGTTTGACTCACGGACGTCTTCCCGCTCACTGAGCTCGTGTTTTCTGTGCAAACTCAATTTTCTTGGGCGTCAAAGAAACAGAGAATTAAAAAGTTAAAACATAAAAAAAAATACGGCTTTTCGGAAACAGGAATTTGTTTGTGCGGTTTATTCGTGCGTGGTAACACAAGCAGAAAGTACGCTTCCTTCTCCTTTCAGACACAGAATCAACAATTGTTGATTATTCTATCATTTATTTATAAGATCTCTGATGCTTTTCAAATGATTCAAATTCTGTAAACACTGTAAAAACTGAGAAAATGTTCAGATTTTTTGCCTAAAAAGACAAATATTCTTGGTAAAAAAATCTCATATGAAGTAAAACTGTGTAACGTTGTCTCACTAAGATGTTACAGCTTACTTTAATTTAGCCTTAATCACCAATAACACACTACATTGTGTTCATTTGTCAGCTAAACTTTCTTAAATGTTAAGGTTTCTTTGTTTTAATGCACGTCACAGTCTGAAAGAAGCTGCTGATTTATAATCAAGTTCTAAATATTCTAGCCGAGCAAAATTACTCTTCTTAAAACAAGAAAACTGAAGTGAGTTGAAGAATATTTGGCGTGTTTCTAAAAGGGACTGCTTTTACAGTGCATTTTTTACAGTTTGCGTTCTCTGATTATTGTTTTGTGTTTGTTTGTTTGCACCTGCAGTTGTTGTTGAGGGAAAATGTGGACTTTAACATGTAACATTAGTGTTTAAAGCTTTCTGTACAGATGGAAAACGCTTACGTTGACTCGTCGTAGTCGTTTTATTCCATCCATTCATTCATTCATCCATCATCTACTGCTTTATCCTCCATATGAGTGTCGCTGGTGCCAATCTCCAGTCGCCAGTCCATATCACAGGGACACACAAGTGTCCAATTCGCCTAATCCTGAAGTCTGCATGTATTTGGACTGTGGGAGGAAACCGGAGAACCCGGAGCAAACCCACGCACACGCGGGGAGAACACTGAGAGAGTGATTTGTAATCATTTCCACAGTCCACCTCTAAATACTCGATGGAGAGGAAACTGCAGCAGCATCTCCGTGTTCCTGTGTGATTCTGTACGAAAACGCAGCAGCTGACACAAATCTGAGCCGACTCGCTGAGCTCGGCTCTGCTGCTCCTCCACGCCCCTCCAGGTGGCGCTACACGGGCGGCGACAGCTCCAGCTGTTCCTGCTGCAGCCAGCTGTTCCTCTCTGTCTCTGCACACCTCACAAAAACACACACATGCCTAAGTACAGAACCACAGATACGCTGACATTTGTGCACCTGTACACACTTTAGTGTGTATTTATTGCTTCCGCTGCACCAAATCTTTGATTACACATTGCGCCGCAGAGACCCCGCACAAAACACATGCTTGTGTGTGTGAGTGGTTTCACAGAATACGGTGTTTGAGGAAAATGATGGACCTGAGGACGGAGCGGATCTTCACTTTCCTCACTGTAAAACCAGCGCCTTGATGTGCGCCGCGCCGCGAAGCGACGCCGAGGTTCAAACAGCCGCGAAAACACAGTGTTTTTGATGGACACTGACACGGTGAGGACTCACCTATTAGTTCTGCACCTGCGTAAGTCCGCCAGGTCTGAAGAGAGTGTTCACTGCTTTATCACACTGTTTGAAGACAGAAAAACAACAGAAGTGACATAAGAATGCTTCTGCAGCCTAAAGGTCACAGGGGTCACGTATTGTACCTGCTTTAAAGACACAATGTTCCCTTCCATCGTCGCTTGAAGGCATAGTTACAGGTGCTGTCAAGTGTGGTTGTACACTGACACATAATCAACATCATGTCACTGCTAGACCGACTTTTCTGACTGGAAACTGAAGTTTGTAAACCTCTCACTGTGCCACACCAAACCCCATAGAGAAAATCACCAATTTTAACATCACAGCACACAGGAGTTGTTGATCCACTGCTGCCTCCATCGCTAAGTTTAAATGTGTTATTTTGTGAATTCGGCCCGTGAAATTCTTCACTCAGGTTTACCTCAGTGACACCAACTGGCCACACGAGGCAGCGGTGGACCAGCAGCTCCTGTGTCTTCACAAGCTAAAAATGCTGGTTTTCTCTATGGGCTTTGGTGTGAGAGGTTTACAAACGTTCAGTTTCCGGTCAGAAACTTCAGTGACAAACATGACTGAAAACTGAAGTTTCTTTCACTTTTTGAAGTTCAGGAACTTTTTCTTTGAACATTTCTAGGCTAAAATATTTGATTAATGAGTAACAAAAAAAAAACATGTTTGTAAATCACTCACTCTCCCACACCAAAGTCCATTGAAAAAAAACTGCGTTTTTAGCTCACAGGGACACAGGAGCTGCTGGTCCACCGCTGCCTCTTGTGGTCACTTTGTGTCACTAACACAAATCCGAACTGATTACTTCAAACACCGAATTCATCAAATAAGACATGTGAACTCACCGATGGAGGCAGCAGTGGATCAACAACTCCTGTGTGTTGTTGAGCTAAAATCACTGATTTTCTCTATGGGGTTTGGTGCGGGGAGAAAAGTGTCTGCACACTTGGCCTTGGTTGGAATCCTGGCAGGCTGAACGGAGAATGGACAGAGTTACAGCAAGAACAATCACACTACAGTACGTAGAATTCATTATACATTCCATATTGTTGTGTTTGTCCAGGTGTGTAGCAGCAGTCTGCAGGGCCTACGATGGGGGGGCGTTGAAGGGGTTTATGGGGGGTCTTGTTTCTAAGATAACACCAAAACACAATTAACCCCCGTGATACATGAGAAGCACTTCCTGAGCTGCAGCTACACCAGCAGTTTCCCCTTCAAACCTGCTCTATAGTCAGGGGGTCTATTGTAAAAAGGTGTGTTTACTTTGGCCTGAGCTCACCTTTTTGCCATTACCTAACCCCTCCCCTCTCCATCACACTCACACGTGCACACACACTGACACTATGCAGATGAAACACAAGCTGAATTGTGCAAATTACCTTTGTCAATGAAAAAGAAAGAAAGAAAAGGAGCCTTAATCTCCTTTGGTTTGAAAGGAAATGTTATTTTGCTGAGTTTCATTGGCAGTTTTTTGGTGCGTTGCCCCCCCTGCCTGCCCCCCCATGTCACGACGGCACATTCCTGGCAAAGTGCTGTAAAATAAACAGCGCGCCACTAAATCTCAACGAGCCGAGATGGAGCGGGCGAGAGGGAAAACAAGCGCGCGCCGGCGAGAAAATGGGCAACCGTTGTTTGTTGTTACAGATGTGTTCACGGCTCTCTGCTGCCCGCCACTGATTTTCATCGAGGGAGAGCACGAGCGTAGTGAGACACCAGAGCTGCAGTGATTCTTGTTTTAATCGTAGATGATGATGATGACGAGGAGGAGGAGAGGTTTTGTTCAGTACTAAGCTGCAGTACGTACGCAACCCTTGATTGTTGTTGTTGTTGTTGTTGTTGCCTCTGAACTCAAAACTATCACACCTGTCTGAGGGAGTGTTTGTGTGTATACAGCAGCAGAGCTGGAGCGGGCGGAGTTTAAGATTTACTTTATCGACTTATGGATGTTTGCTAAAAGTTATTTCCTTGAAGTTATTTAGGTATTTCCCTGTTAAACAGACAGAAAACTGAAGTTTGTAAACCGCACATTCACCTGCACCAAACTCCATAGAGAAAATCAGTGATTTTAGCTCACAGGGACACGGGAGCTGCTGGTCTGCCGCTGCCTCGTGTGGTCACTTTTTGTCACTGAGGGGAATGTGAACAAAGTTTTTCAAAAGCCGAATTGACAAAATAACATATTTGAATTGACTGAAGGAGGCAGCAGTACTTCAATGACTCCTGTGTGCTGTGATGTTAAAATCACTGGTTTTCCCTATGGGGTTTGGTGTGGAGGCGTTCAAAGCGAAACAAACTTCAGTTCCTAGAATTACACACTACAGCTTTAAAAAAAATAAAAAGAGTTTCACCTAATAAAATATATGCCAGGTTAAGTCTATGATAAATAAATAATATGTTCAACACTATATTTCCCTGTTGAACAGACTTTTCCAACAGGAAACTGAAGTTTGTTTCACCTGCACCAAACGCCATAGATAAAATCAGTGATTTAAGCTTGCACGGACACAGTTGCTGCTGGTCTGCTGCTGCCTCATGTGGTCAGTTTGTGCAACTGAGGGGAATGTGAACAAAGTTTTTCAAAAGCCGAATTGTTAAAATAACATATTTCAACTTACTGAAGGAGGCAGCAGTAGATCAGCAACTCCTGTGAGCTGTGACGTTAAAATCACTGGTTTTCCCTGTGGGGTTTGGTGTGGAATCTAACATCAGTTCCCAGGTGGGGAAATGCTGTCTCATGGCTCCAAAACGTTAACATTTAATATATTTTAGACTTGAGCAGGTGATGATTTTAGTAGGTGAGCCTGTTTTTGAAGTGGCTAAAAAAATCGGATTTCCTCGTGTCAGAGTGTCCATGTTCTTGGCCACACACACACACACACACACACACTGTGCAGTGTCTGTGGGTGTGTCGTGTTAAAACAGGGAGAAATTGCTGCTCTTGCACCTTGCATTCTTGCCGGGGCCTCACTGCTCTGCTGTCTGTGGCTTCCACGGTCGGAAGCGTCCTCAGTGTTACGACCATTAAAGCGAGAACATTACATAACACAGGAGTCAGGAGAGAGGAGGTCAATTCTTTATACTTTTGATGAATAATGAAGATAATCCTCATATTTGGTCATCTAGATGTGTCCAGGTTGTTTCAACAACTAAGGATGATTCATTTCCTCTTGATTTCACTTCATGCTGACTACAGATTAAGCCTGAAAGCCATTAATTGTGCAACTTCTAAGGGCGTTTGGTTAAGCAGAGGTTACACTAAAAGTAATTTATTGTTTTAAAACATCTGAAAAATCTTGAGTCAGTTCTCCAGACGTTATGTCCAGTAGTTTCTGTACATGCAAGCAGTTCAAAGAACCTTACATCTGTTGAGAATTGCATGAAATGTACAGGTTCAGGTTGCATAAGATACGTAAAAAGAACACACATTCAGTGTGTTACATACATGTCTGTGCTGAGAAACTCCAGAGTGGCAAAAAACACACATTTAAGCAACTTAATATAAGGCTTGATTAATAAAAAATCAACATTATCTTAAGTCTATGATGTCTCAAGACTATTTTAACTGCTTTAAACACTGTTTCTCAGCAGGAAACGGAAGTTTGTGTCGCTTTGAGCCGTCCACACCAAACCCCATAGAGAAAATCAGCGATTTTTACGTCACAGCACACAGGAGTTGTCGATCCACTTCTGCCTCCATGAGTAACTTCAAATGTGTTATTTTATCAATTCGGCTTTTGAAATACTTTGTTCGTGTTTTCCTCAGTGACACATACTGACCACACGAGGCAGCAGTGGACCAGCAGCCCCTGCGTCCGCGTGAGCTAAAATCACTGATTTTCTCCATGGAGTTTGGTGCGTTTCAATATTAAGTTGCGGTCCGCTCTGGTTGTGCAGTGTACTCTGTGTTACAACCATGAAGTCTTTCAGAAATGTCCACAGCACAGGAGACGGAACATCTTGTACCAAACGACAGGCCCGCCGCTTCATGTTGAATACATTTGTGAATGAAGCCTGAAATCCATTAATTCTGAGGCTTCCAAGACTTTTTAATGCAATTGTGAACAGATGGAGAGCTCTTTGAACTGCGTGCATGTATATACTGCGTATAAACCCTGACGTGGACGCGTCGCTGCTGCATGTAAAAGTCAACCAGGGTGCATAAAGTTGTCAAATGACGGTGAAAAACTCCTTCGTTCTCAGCGGTGCATCGTTGACTGTTCAGAGTTGAAAAGGTCGTCCTCGTGCATGAGCAGCAAACACTGACTCGTGTCATCGCTCTCCTTCTTGAAAAGATCTCCCCTCGCCAGGATTTATAAGTGTCTTGGAGAGAGAAGGAGGAGACGTGAGAGCCAGCGCTCTGCAGAGCATCTCCAAGAAATATACACGGAGGAGAGGCCGCGCTCGCGCTCGCGCTCGCCTCGCCGCGAGGAGATCAATCACGGGGGAAGTGAGAGGTGGAAAAAAACGCTGACGTGGACCGTGTTCGCACTCACACGGTCACATGGTCAAGCACACGTCAGGAGCTTGGCGGCGGCTTCATCTCGTGTCATCATGTTCTATCTCAGTCTGCCGTGTACAGGCCTTGTTGTCCTCCACGACCCAAACAGCTGCTGCAGCTCTCATTCCTGTGTTTACTTCTCCTCCTTCTGTCTCTCCCTCTCTCTCTCTCACACACACACACACACACACACACACTTTTGTTTTCATATCTTAGTGAGGACGCTAAGCCTCTTATCCTAACCTTAAAACCAGGACTTAACTGTTAAAAAAAGCCCTTTAAAGCTGTGGGAACAGGACAAAGTGTCCTCACAAAGATAGGTTTTATTTTGGTCCTCACAAAGATTCCAATACATGTAAACACACTTAACCTTAACTCTAATTTTAACCCTTAAACCAAGTCTTAACCCATAAACTGCCATTTTAAGAGGGAGACAGAGCTTCTCACTCAAGCCTTAACTCACTCACCTTAACCTTAATCTTAACATATAATCACTTATGTGATATGGACTTGATTGTTGTCCCCATATTGTGACTGATTGAGAATTAGGTCCCCACAACATGTGAAATACCTAAAACACACACAAACTTGTTTTTATTTCTTAGCAAGGACATTCATAGACATAATGCATTCCACAAAACACCTTACCCTAACCTTAACTCTTATCCTAACCCTAAAAAAAGCCCTTTAATGCTGTGGCGGACGGACAAAATGTCCGCCACATCTGCATATCCTTCTATCTCTCGCTCTCACACACACACTTGTGTTTTTATGTCTTAATGAGGACACATCATAGACAAAAATGCCTTCACTAGCCTCTTATCTTAACCATAAAACCTGGTCTTAACCCTGAAAAAAGCCAAAATGTCCTGACAAAGATATTAATACATGTAAACACACACACACCTAAACTTAACTTAATCTTAACCTAAACCTTATTCTAATCATAACCCTTAAACTAAATCTTTACCCATACACTGCCATTTTAAGGGGAGACAGAACATGAGGACCAGCAAAAATGTCCTGACTTCCTGTGGTTTATAACACTTACTTTAACCTTTCACCTTAACCCACTAACCTTAACCTACTAACCTTAACCTAACCATACAACATGTCTTAACCTTGTAATCATTTATGTTATGGCGACTTGATTTTTGTCCCCGTTATGTGACTATTAAACATCCCAACGACATGAGGACACAGACAAAATGTCCTCATAAGGTCAAAATGTCCCCTCAAAGACAGGTTTTCTATGTTTTTTGGACGTCTCAAAGACATAAATACACACACATGGCTGCTGCTGCTGCTGCTGCTGCTGGACATCGCTGCGTCTTCTCATTCATCATCTGTCGTGGACACAATCCCGTCAGCGTCCGGTGTGAGAACCCCGGCGAGCAAAAACATACGAGGAACACACAAACCTGACCCGGCTGTGACCTTTTTAGCCACGTAACCTTGTCTCTTCAAGGTCACGAGACATTTCAATGCGCATTTTTCCACGGCGTGACGACTGTGTGTGTGTCTCTGCCGTCACCGGCCTCGTTTCCCGCCGAAGGCCTCGTCACACTGTTTTCTTTACCGAGTGAGTTACGCAGTCTGTTAACTCTCTCTCTCTCTCCCCCTTCTTTCTCTGCTTCCTGGACAAATTTAACGACAGAGTTTATTCACTTCTGCCCTCTGAAAATCCACCAGGGACACATTTAACTTTAACTCCTTTTTTTCTTTTTTTAATTCCTCGCATAATTTGAGCAAGAATGGGGATCTCTGCTCAGCGCTGTATCCAAAACATATCCATCATCACACGTCTGTGCGTTAAAGATTTATAACAGAACTCCTTTTTAAATAAAACAGTTGGAAAAAGCCACATAATTAAGCTTCATTCCCACTTTTCTTTCAACTTTATTCAAATATATTGGCATTTAAAGCTGCAGTGTGTAAAATGTGCGTTATTATTCTGCCTTTATTTACATCGTTATTGATTTAAAAAGAGAAAAATAACACCAGCAAAGCTTTATTTTACTGGTTAAATCATGTCAACATCCTTTTTTGGCAACACCTGGTCAGAAACAAACATTCCAAAATCATCGCATAAAGACGTATTACACGTATTAGAAGGAATGCCTGGTTACAAGAATACAAATAAGACCTGAATCTGTCAGAACTCACTGAGGGAGCTTTTCTGTGTGCATAAATATTCTTACATTGATTTAAATTCTCTCTTTTTTTTTTTCTTTTTTTTTTAGAAAAACAACTAGAAAAGTTTAAAAAAAACTAAGTTGACTTGCTGTCCAGACTTAAAAGTTCATTTAAACGAGGAAAAACATCAACAAAACTAGTTGACTTGCTGTCCAGACTTAAAAGTTCATTTAAACGAGGAAAAACATCAACAAAACTAGATAAAAATGTAAAATGTCAGAAATATTCACTTAAAAATGTCTCAATTAAGCTGATTTTAAGAATTTACACCTTAGTTTGATGTTGTTTCCTCTTTAAATCAGATTGTTTTGTTGAAAAACTTGCTTTGACAAGATTATTTTCCCTTTTAGACGTAAGAATGAAGTGAATTTCCACAAAAACGAAGCTTATTTAAGTTCAGTTTTTGCTGCATATGTACAGCAGCAGCAGCAGCAGCAGCTCGGGGGCGACTGAGGTCAGTCTGCATTTGTCCCGTTTTCGTGGACACTGTTTGCAGTTGTCTCACTTTACTAGAGCGTTGCTGCTGTTGCATCCATCTCCCTGAGGGAACGCGGAGCTGATTTGTTTATATTTAAAAGTCAAACTCTACAGTTTTAATGTTTTTATTGGGCATTCGATACATTTTGTTTTTCAAAATAAGAGCATATTTCTGAGGCTGCAGCAGCTTACGGTGCCCGCCCGGTAGACTCCCCTCCTCCTGGTATGTGTGGAGGTAATAAAGTGTCAGAGCGTCGCTGCTGGACGCTGATTAACTGAACCAGTGTTGCGTTAAAGCCTGGCCTGGCTCGAGTCTCGCCGAGCGCAGGAAAGCTGAACAAACATCCCCCGCGCGCAGAGCGGCGGATACCTGCGTGTTTGCTTTATTAATGACATAAAAAGTGTCTGCGTTGAATAGAATAAATTCAGATTTGTTTCACGTGGTCGTTGTGTTGGGTTTTGCCGCTGCAGTGCAGACAGGGGGTGGAGCCATTTTGCATGAAATACGTCGCAGAGATGGAGATAGATGTACACTTTTATCGCCGGTTATGTAACCGCAGCGCCGGCGGAGGCCCGAGGCACTGGTTACTCCAGGATCTGAGGGACAGGAATGTGCAGCTCGCAGGGAAACCACCAACCAAACACTTAAGAGCAGAACCCTGGAGCTGCACATGTCAGGAGACCATCCCATGATCCCAGCGGCTTCTTCACGCTCACTTTATGGTCTTTGAGTTAAAGCTATGGCCACCTGTTGCTGCCTACATCCCATGCATGGTCCTCATCTCTGAGGTTACAGTCCACGTTTGCTGCCCCTGCGAGTTCTGTAAGCTGCTCGCTCCCCCAAACCAAATCCCATTGAGAAAATCAGCGATTTTAGCTTACAGGGACGCAGGAGCTGGTGGACTTCTGCTGCCTCGTGTGGTCAGTCTGTGTCACTGAGGGAAATCTGAACAAAGGATTTCAAAGGTCAAAGTCGCAAAATAACTTATCTGAACTTAATAATGGAGGAAGCAGTGGATCGACAACTCCTGTTTGCTGTAATGTAAAATGGATGGTTTTCTCTATGGGATTTGGTTTGGGAGAGTGAGTGCTTTCTTAAAGCTTCAGTTTCCTCCTAGAAAAGTGAGATAAAGTCAAACTAGTCAACTTTATTTCTATAGCACATTTAAAACCAGCCAACAAAGTAACAGGTACAACAGCAAGGTACAAAATAAATACATAAAACACACTAAATTGGGATAAAATCCGTCAAAATAAAATGTTCTTATCCTGAAGTTAAAGCCGGAGAGAAGAGGTGGGTGTTTAAAGGTGATTTAAATATAGAATATTTAATTTGAAGCGCTAAACTATTCCATAGTTTGGTGGCATCTATATAAAAAAGTGTTTTTTTAGCCCAGTTTTAGTTAGTTGAC